>NC_090741.1:104346103-104348603 GCF_036898095.1 Palaemon carinicauda | reverse complement strand
GAATAAAATATACTTTGCTAATTATTTGTAAACTTAGGAAATAAGAAATAGGAAAAAGAAAGATTATACTATATAGTTTCATATGGAGACCTATTGCTTAAGTAAGTAAAGTCAATGAGCTCCGGGCCTTTTCATGAAGTTGCTCTCTGGTAATCATTTTAATCTATAGTTGTGCTTTAAAGTAGTAACAAATAGTGAATAACCATAGATTTTTAAGCTTAAAATTTTAATGTTTTGTTTGTTCGTGTGTGTTTGGTAGGGACGCATAAATTTTTTGTTTAGATAATGGATATGCTTGGTGTAGTCTCACTCATTTGACTTGAAAATGTTGTCATAAAAATAGCATAAGATGATTGAAATCCTTTAAAGTGTTAAAACATGTTTTATAAGCTTTTGCACCTTTATCAAATTGTAGAATTTACCATATTTATCCAGTATATTATAGACCATTATCTAATATTTTAGTTGCTTTAATCAGTCATTATTTCATGTTTGCATTTGTTTCCTCTATTCTTAAATTTGTGAGCAACTATGTGAAATATTTGGTAAGTTCTGTTTCTCATCAGCTGAAGTGTATGTGGTTTCATACAAACCATAACAAAATGGTTTAGGAGTAATCTGATATCTTACAAGGAGTTGAAAGCAGTCAGACCAGTATTGTACAGTGACTTCAAGTTTTACTAGTTTTGCTTCCAAATATTGTTTTAGACCTTTAAACCTCATTTTTTTTTTTGCTTATTTAGAATGTCAAAAAAAAAATAGTTGGTGATTTTATGTCATTTCAATTTTGTGTGAGCTTTAATTCAGAGATAAATTGATGTATGGTGGCTTTCAAATGATAGTTTCAAAATTACATTGCAAATATAAATCCTGTTGTGTTACTTGATATTGTATGAATTTTGAATATTTGAGTGTACAGTATAGGCATGGGATTTAAAAAAAAAAAATTCTTGGAATGTGTGTGCATTATTTTATACATATAATTACAGGCGAGTTTGTTGTTGTATGTATGATAGGTACAAACAGCCAACTTTCAGAGTAATTATTGTCCACAATATAGCAATGTTATAATATTACAACTGGTGCAGAAATTTCTTCAATTTCACCTAAACTTTTTTTTTATCATTGATGAGAAAAGTGGTTTTGATAAAGTTAAAATCAAGGTTTGGAAGGGTTTTTAGGGCCTCCAAGGACTCAACTGCAAAGGGCTAAAACAGGGAATCCAATAAGACTTAAATTACCAAAGATGTATGGTCTTCCCTGCTCTAGATCCAGTGGTTTTACATGCAAAGCATGACTCAGTGTGTATAAGGGGGACCCACAAGTTCAGGCACCATTAAACTTGTTGCATCACCCCCAGTGCTGAAATCCTCTGACAACTGATGACAAATTATCACCAAAAACCAACCAACACTAATACTGGAGAAAAGGCTACTTACACACTAAGCTGTGCCAGCCTGCCATCTTCCATATTCAGTGAGAATTATATATCCCCCTTCTCTACAGGAAGGCTGAAAAACTAACAATTTTGACACTTGCCTCATAAGGGAAAAACTCCAGAGAAGCAGCCAGATGCCTGTCAATCTGCTAGGGAACAGTTTCCTTTTGTAGATACCTTTAACAAGTCTAGTACCACGCAAGCATAGTGTAAATCTTAGTGTCTTATAAAAACCTTATGCCCAGACCAATCCATAAGGCTCTTGATGGCCGGGAATTGCATACTGCATTCTACTGTATTAGCAAAGAAGTTTGGTGACAATACAGTAATTTTTCTAATAGGTTTATAGGGATGGAGAGAGGAACAGATTTCATGATAAAGGGGTCATTAAATATGGATAGCACCTGATGAAAGGGAGTTGTTGATCTGGGTATTTGAAACCAGATACCTTCTTAGGATGAGGATTTCTACAGTTATGATTACTGGGTAGACACCGGACAGAAGTTACCAGATCTCGGTCTTTTGACCATAATACAGTATAAAGACTGGCTTCACTCTGAAGAGGCTTTTAGTTTTTGGCCAAACAGAAGACTGGGAATATGAAATAAGAGACTGACAGAAATGGTGTTAATAAACTCTGATCTCTCCTCAATGCTGCAAACTATCACTCTTGCCCCCCAAGCAAATGGTATGAAAAGTAGCTTTCTGGAGTAAATTTAAGGTGAATAAAGGAATTATCTAGTTTTGCCAAAAAATCCAAGTGCACTATCAAGAGACCAGGACACTAAAGGAGTTTGTGAAGATTGCTGTTGTAAAGCAAAAGACTTGAGTAATCTTGTGAACCCTGTCCAAGTCAAGGTGGCACATCAAAAACTTGCTTGAGTAGTTCAGTCATTGCAGATTTAAGAGATTTTGATGGTTTGAGCTTCTTTACCCAAAATAGGTGGAGGAGAAAGGAAGCCAAAAGGTCTGGCGTTAACTGGCATGGAGACCTATCCCTCTAGAGGACCATCCATATATACCACACAGACTGGTGTTGTCTAGTGAGGAGGACTTCTTCAG
>NC_090741.1:104336103-104338603 GCF_036898095.1 Palaemon carinicauda | reverse complement strand
AGTTGTAGTAAATATACAGTAAAGTTCAAGGATAGCCAGTGCATATATATGTTAACATGTGCCTAATTTTTAAGCAATCTTAAACTAGTTTAATGTCCAGTAGTTCCTGTTTTGGGTAATATGAAAAGATTATATATATAAACCAATTCTTTACATTTTCCTATTTTGTGGTCTTCACAAATCCAAGACACTTCTTTCATGAATAGAAAATAAGACTGCATTCTAGCAGCTAGTTGGCAGTATAATGCATGTCTCCCTTCATTTTTTGAGTCCAAGTTAGGTAAGAATCTCTTGTCACATATCTACCTGACTGACTGTAAACCTCACTCTGAACTCTTGGCAAATCTTAGCTTATCTTAGCTTTATTTGGTCCTTCCAATTATTGCATGTAAACTATTCTCTGTAAAATCCAATGCTGCTCATTTAAGTGAAGATTTTCATATTTTCTAAGAGTATCTTAAATTCTATCAAGTGATTGTCAAAAAAGTTTTGCATTAATGCTGTGTCTCCCCCTAATAGGTAGATCTTAGCAGCTCTAGACTAGATAGCTGCCTTGGTTGGTGGTATAAGGGATTTTATTTGCTAGCTGTAAATGCTTAAGTGTATCACCATTTTATTCATCAAGATTATTTTTATAATTTCTCGGGTATGGTTATTTTTGCTTAACAAGGTAACGACCACTATCTGGTGGTCTTGCACCATTGGCCTCTTATTCTTTTCTATTATTGCTTGAACAGTTTTGTATAGATTGTTTTGATAATCCACACATTGGGAATATGACTTGAGTTTGTCAGAGACTGGCTGTTGCATCTTTTGGACTCTATATGACCTATTTCAACTTTAGGTTAGCTGATCTTTGCTTTTTCATTTGGTTATCCCCTCATACCAGACAGCCATAAAATTTGGAGCTGTCAGGATTTATTGTCCATTGTCACTGAGGAGTATGATCCCGTACTACATATAAGACACTTTCCCATAGAGTTTTGTCTTTCTATTACAGCTAATTCAAAGCTCTTTAGTTGCTCAATCCTCCCTTCATAATTTCAAATCAGGAAATATATTGGTTGGTACAGTAATTTTTTTCTTATTTTTTTTTTCTATTTAGATTACTAGAATTTTATTCATAAATCCATTAGTTACAATTGTCCCTCCTCCCAACCATGCTAATTTCTGTCTGTAGTAATAGGGTTCTTGAACTACTTTCATTAATTAAGTTAAAGTTCAAGGGTGCATGTGCATGATACTGTTAGCTATTAGACAATTCTCATGACAATTATTCAGGAACAGTGTGCCGTCTGGAATTTGTGAAGACCCTGAATTAACCTGATGTAATAAATGATTGGTTTTTTATTAAGAGATATCAATTTGGTTTTAGTTTTTTTTTACCTCCTAAATTGAAAAAATAAAAAATATTAATCTACCATATCTAATGATGCAGGGAACATTGTGATGTAAAATTCAGTAGATATATTACCAACACTAATTTCCCTATGAATCTTCACATTACTGTATTGTTTTGTGCCTTGTGCTAGTAGTACTAAAAATGTAGGCCTTAGAAATTGTGTTTTAGCAATAGTTATTATTCCCTTTCAAAGGTATTTTTATAAAAAATTTAGATTTTCTTATATCTATTTTCAAGTGTTACCTGCATTATTCACACTTAAAGCTTAAACTTCTTAGAGTATCTAACCTTATTGGCATCTTGGTTCACTGGTAACATAAGAGCATGGCTAACAACACATGACATATCCCAAGCTAAGCAAGTACTTATGAAATCGAAACCTCAAACTTTGCATTCTGTAAATATATTTGAGTCTTAGTTATTTTTTTATCTTACATTTCAAGTAATAACACAATGTTCCTGAAAAAGAAATTTGTCCCTTCCCAATGTTTAGTCTCTGTCCAGAAGACAATTAGTTTAACTTGTTTGGAGGTTATTTTCTTAATAAACTGTACCAATCCTGGACAAGATTGTAGCAGGTCAGCATGGGGAAGCCTAGCAAGTACTGTATGCTTAATATCTTATTTCTGGTGTGTGAACACACATTTGGACTTTGCTTTGGAGAGATGTTTTTTTTATATCGGTATAGCATAGTATTATACATATATTTTTTATAATTGGCCTTGTTTGTTGAGGGAATTTCTTCCAAGTAATTAGTTTATTTTGAATGCTGTAGCGAATCTCTTAAAAAACTTGAGAAAGTCTAAAAGCTGAAGGATCACTGGTGTAATTAAAAAAACTAATTATTAGAGTACAATAAGCACTTGCTTAACTTTACCAACCCTCATTTAATGAAAGTTCAGAATTCTTCACTAATAATGGTTTTAATTCATTAATACAGTATTGGTGGAAATTAGTTTGCAAAAATCATCACAAGTGGTTTTATTTTTTGTTTGGTTATTAATAATTGATATGTAGTGTTTTGCTTGCTTGAGTAAAATTATATTGCATTGTATTGTACAAATATTGAAAATTAAATTTAACTTTAACTCAATATTA
>NC_090741.1:104313603-104331103 GCF_036898095.1 Palaemon carinicauda | reverse complement strand
GTGGGGCGATAGGAAAAATCTTTTAATATACTTTATTTCTACAATCATCCAGAATTGTAATACTTTTTGAATGTTAAAAATTGGTCCATAAATAAGGAAGTAGATAGCAATTTGATAAAAAAAAAATACTATTTTGAGAAATAACAGTTTAATGTTTTAATGTACTCCCATTTGTTGCTAAAGCTGATCTGGAAAGTATACAAGGCTTCTGGTCCCCGCTTTTATAAAAGGATATTATCCCCTTTTTTAGACATGCTTATTTTTCTATTGTTGCATGGGGGTGAGGGGAGTTCATAGCATGCCAGGCTACTCATTGTTGCTAGGTTTGGTACTCTAACAGGCTCCTGGCTGATATGCATCTCCTCTGCTTGCATAAACTTTCTTTTTCGGTGGAGCAATAGATATATTCTTCTTGTTTCTATTAGTGTCACCACCAACACAAACACTTGTTGCTTCAGTAATATTATCAGAGCAAAGTGTATCATCTTCATCATCTGATAGCACTAATGATAAGTCCTCCTCAATATCATCAAATAAGCCCACAGTTTCACTTATATTCGTAGGAATCCTCTAGAACATATATGTAGGAAAACTAGTGTTTGATACAATCCAATACCAAAGAAACCAATTGCAAAATAACTAGTTCGCTGGATGATATGGCTGTCAGGTAGATTCTGGGGTTAGCATATGCATGCACAAAATTACAATTTTTACCTACTTAAATACTCCAGATTGCTTTCATCTTTCATCTGACAACAGTACACACCTCAAGGCTACAGGAGAGCGGTAAAACTAAAATTCGTGATCTTGACCCAAAAATCGAGTTTCTTCCCTTAAGGAAGGACTTCTTTCTGAGCACCTTGCATTGCACACTGTGCCTACGTATATACAAACCTTTTGTTTTAGAATTGGAAATGTCTTCAGTGGAGATGGAATGGCAGTTGAATTAGTTATCAAGATAGTTGATAAGTAGTGAGTATGGGAGAATAGCCCTAGCCACTCTCCTGAAAGAGGGACTCCAGTTTTGTCGTTGACCACAATGAGTACGGACATATTATTACGACCTATCTGTATGCTGTATTTTTTTCTGTTGTTGGATTCAATATGAATGTGAAATATGAACTTCTTGCAAGTGGGGGGAAAAATGGTGGATGGTGCAGCTAGTTCATGATTAGACTGGCTGTAGGTACACACACACACACTGCACTTCATGTAGGGGACATGCTATTTCGCAATCATCGCTATGTGCCGAGTTCAGATTTGGCATCCTGTTCAGGGGCAGGCTTACTCTTTGAGGAAGAAAAAGAAGGTTAGGTCTTATCTATCTTCCTCATTGGCAACACCAAAGATGATGCCAAAGAGATATTATAGCACTTCTCTCTCATCATAAAGTTTGTCATTCACTGAAACTCCTAGGTATACACCCCTGGCTTGGCCCCCATAAATATGCTTCATGAGTAGGAAGAACTCTGATCTGCAGCAGCAAATTTTTCAGGGTTTGGTGGAGTGGGGAGTTCCCTCAGCGATCAGAAAGCTCAGCGAGGGTGTACAACTGATTTTTTCCAAGATAGTACATCCAGCTTGATGTTGGCAGTGTTCTTGACCACCTTACCTCATCAGAGAAATGCTTTTTTTACGGGCTACTCCATCAGCCTCTAAGGATCCTCAGAGCCATCTTGTCCCATTTGGATGAGAGGTCTTGATCAATCTTGCCTGGTAGCTAGATAAAAAAAAAAAAAAAAAAAACCTTGCCACGGAAGTCCTACTCGACTCCACACCTCTATACAGTCATCTGTTCTGAGATATGTGAAAGAATGAGTGGTTATGTTAGTGTGTGGTTAGTAGAAGTAAAGCACTTTAACATTGTGTTTGAGATGCAAGTAGCATTTCTTGTGTTGAAAGCATTCCAGCTACATTTGACAAGGCACATAGTAGTGTTGATTAGTATCATCACCACCGTAGTAACACATGTCAACGAGCAGGGGCGTCGATGTTGCTACCTCTTTATAAGTTGAGCAGGGGCGTCGATGTTGCTACCTCTTTGTAAGTTGACAAAGCAAATGCACAGCTGTTGAGCTATTAGATACATTCTAGTCAAGAAGTACTTACTTGCAGATATACTCGGTCACCAGGGTTAGTGCCGAATTGGAATGATCCCTATATCCTTAAATAGTGGAAAGGATCCTTAGCATGTTTGCCACATGCTAAACAGGAAACTTAGTGTTCTATTCCCTTTTTTCAGACCCATGGACAGTCTTCAAGGACTCTTCCAACACCTGTGGGGGTATCAACTGGACACCTACTGTCTTCCTCCGTTTGGCCCGAAACTCTGGCTGCTCAATAGATTATTGATCATGCCAGGCCTCAAGATGATCCTTGTGGCACTCGGGTAGCCGCAAGCAGAGTGGTATCCCGAGTTGTTCGGTATTTTAGTTGAGGTCCTGAAATAACTACTCCCTTGGATCATAATTCTGTCAACTGCACATAAAAAGGTACTATAAATCAGTGAGGTTGCTTACATCCATGGTGAGAAACTATCTAGCATCTCCAAGCAAAATACTTTTCCGGAGGTACTGCACAGGAGATGTCTGGGTATCTGTGACAATTCTTTCTAGCTGTCTACCAGGTAAGGTGGGCCTTTTTCTGCAGTTGGTGTCATAGAAGAGGTACTTCTCAGGTCGGATCATCTTTAGTGCAGATGACAGACTTCATCTATCCTCCCCTAGAGGAGCATCTCTGTCATAGCTATGAGAGACTACAATTCAGTCTTGAGCATAAGCTTTTCGACTGAAAGGTAGACTTCTCTTCCTCTTTGAAATTACTTATGCTCGTAAGAAGCTTTGAACAGTCTTGCTCACTCCGGAACCTTAGAATCCATGAGTGGAATGTGACCCATGTCCTCAGGTCTCTTACACATCCCTGTATGAGCCTTCAAAAAGATCATCAGATGGAGATCTGGCTTTCAAGACTTACTTTCAGCTAGCCTTAGCATCACCAAAAATTATGTAAGTTGCACTCTTGTGTAATGACCCACACTAAGGGTTGGAAGGTGGTCTTGAATTAGCCTGAATTCATGACCAAAACCTAGAACTCCTTGGTATATGACCCCATGTTAGAGACCTCCACTCAAACCTTTAGTGTTAATTGAGAGAAAATGCTCGTGTGTCCTGTGAGGGCTGTTCTGTGCTATATGAAGAGAACTATACATCTCAGGCCTGAATGGCAGTAACTCTTAGTTATCACTGGCAGAACCAAGAAAGAGGTTTCGAAGAACACCATCTCTTTTTGACTTTGTGTGACCTTCAATAGAGCATATGCCTCAATTGTTGAATGGGTCGAGATTAAATCTCTCACAAGAACTAACAAATCATGGGTGTTGGTCCCATCTTAGCTTTCTGGAAGAATCTTGCAGTCATTCAGAACATGAAGGTAAGAGTTTTGGGAGAGCCGAACAACCTTTACCCATCTTTTTAAGGAAGTATACCCACAAGTCCTTTGACACTTTCATTCTAAGCACTGTGTAGTCTGTTTTAGGTGTATTGCCAACCTAGCTCCCACACGAGCCAAGAAAGCTTCTTGTCTGTTGTGTGTATCAATTTTGAGTCTGGACGAAGGGTAGAATAATTGGCTCCTCTTTCCTTCCTCTCACTTTGGGAAGAAGTGATTGTACTGTTATATTCTGGATCAGACATTGATGCTGGCAAGCTGTGCTTCTGACCTATTAATAGTAGTTTTCCCCCATCCTCCCATAATGAAAGGATTGATGATGGAATGAAAACTAAATCCATTGAGTACATTTCTTTTTTGGGGGGAGGAGGATTTCTTCATTGACAGAGTACCAGGTACATATCAAGTATAGGCCAGGCCCTATCTGCCTACTCTTCCCTATGATGGACAGATAGGGGGATGCTGGAGTTACTCACTCTGTACAGGACCAGGGAGGCTGACATATTCCAGGAAAGAAAAAGAACCAGTCTTTTTTTATAGAGGATTTAACCCCACCAATAAATTAATCTCCCTATTTTAAAGGACAAAAGTTTTGTGTATACATAGAAACAAATAACATTAAATTTTTTGTTCTCCTAACTATACAAACCTGTACCCGTTAAAGATAAACTTCTCATCTTGACCAACCCTCTGTCCTGAGCCAAAGGTCAAAAGTGAAGAGTCTTAGACAGGAAAAAGAGTGGGTCTACTCAATCTTATTTGCCAGCTGTCATCAACTATAGTACCTCATTAACAAATTCTACAGCCGTTTCAGTTATGCTGAAGACCTTCCCTATTTAAAGAACTCGGGTTTTTACGATATGAGCTAGGAAAAATTAAATTTTGTTCACTCTTCCCTTGTGCTTTTTGGTTTGATAGAAAAGTACTTTTCCTATGTTTCCTAAAGTTCTTGTGTACTCGGATATCTAGGCTGAGAAACTCTGGAATTTTTTTACTCGTGCACAAGTTGCACTATATGCTGTAACAGTGAGTGCTCTGTTGTATACAATTGTCACGAGTGGATTCCTTCCTTGTAGCAGGAATGCAGGCATGTTTGTTATGTATAGTTTAGGAACAGATGGGTATTGTAATCCTAAAAATAGAGGGTGCGGAGTGTATCTTTCAAGAGCAGAGTGATCTATAGTTCCTTAGGAGTATACTGAACCACATTGGTAGAGGCTGGTAGAACTAGGGACATAGATATGTCTAATTTAAACCTTTCTTTGATGATTCCAATATATAGTTTCAAGGATAAGAGGAAAAGGATGAAATGTAAGTCAACCTCTTAACTGCATGATACAGTAGGGACTTTCATGACTAGGCTATATACAAGTTTTAGGGGGACTAGCTCTAGTAATGGCAATTCAGAACCTTTATAAGTTGGGACCTTCAGGCCAGAAAAATTATGGTTGTTATTCTCGGGGTACTGATAACTAAGGTCAGTGTCCTGAATTTGCCTTTCATATTGAAAAGTGGAAAACAGGCTTTTTTTTTTTTTCTTTTTTTTTCTCTCTCCCCTGAGAGTTCCAGGATAATAAACTCCTAGGTGATGTATGGGAGGATGGTGTTTCATCTCGTCAGCATAATTTGCCAACCAATTCTGTTTTATGGTCAGGGATCAACTTCCTACTCAATCCTTGACCCCATGCATAATTTAGCCTCTCGTCCTGAATCGTGCGTTGCACATAGCTTGTAGTTGGTGTTGACCAGAGTTATTTGAGAGGTCCTGGGTATCCCTCTTCAGTAGAGCCCTCAGCCAGGGCACATGGCAAGTACAAAGTTCTTGATTATACAAGTTTAAAAATCAGGGTATGTGTATGTTGTTTTTGTAGTTTACCAGCATCCAATGCCACATCTATTGTGGAGAAACCAATACTGGACATAATAGTGGTTCCTTTCAACAGGAAAATGCAAGTTGACTGCTTGCCACTACAAGATGCTCTGCCTTGGGAGGTGGAGTCTATGCCTTATCATTATCATTATTATTTTCATTATCATTTTATTATAATCATCCTTATTACTATCATTATTATTATTATTATTATTATTATTATTATTATTATTGTTGTTGTTGTTTACCATATTTACTACTGCACTATTTACTATTTGTTTGCTAAGCTACAACCCTGGTTGGAAAAGCAGGATGCTATAAGCCTAAGGACCCCAGCAAGGAAAATAGCTCAATGAGTAAAGAAAATAGGGAAACATAGAACAGTTTGCCTGAGTGTACCATAAAGCAAGAGAACTCTAACCCAAGACTGTGGAAGACCATGGTACAGAGGATATGGCATTACCCAAGACTAGAGACCAATGGTTTAATTCTAGAGTTTCCTTCTCCTAGAAGTACCGCTTACCATAGCTAAAGTCTCTCTTCTACCCTTATCAAGAGGAAAGTAGCCACTGAATAATTACAGTGCAGTAGTTAACCCCTTGAGCAAAAAGGAAATTTTCGGTTATCCAAGTGTTATCAGATGTATGAGGAAAGAGGAGAATGTGTAAAGAATAGGCCGGACTTCTCTGTGTATATGTAGGCAAAGGAAAAATGAGCTGTAACCAGGGAAAAATCCAATGTAGTACTGTCTGGGCAGTCAAATGACCCAATAACACTCTAGCAGTAGTATCTCAATGGGTGGCTGGTCCCTTGGCCTACCTACTACCTGAATGATGCAACCGGGACTAATACATATTACCTCCATTCTCCATTTTTCACGAGGTAATCATAAAATTCAGGTATTCGGGTAATGTCAGGGTGACACAAATAGCTCTGTATTGCTCTTAAAGAAAATGGTTCCCAGATATGTGGCCATTGCTGGTAGAACTTTCAATCACCCTTGGTGCAGAGCCTATTTTCCCAGATAGTCCCATCACCATATGCTCCTTCAAAACACTCTCCCACACCATCTGACTGGGTGATGACACTTTGTTGTCTCCTCAGAATATAAACAAAATATTGGGTCTTCTAGACTGTCCATTGTCGCATCTTTATGATGTCCTACTAGCAAGGTGCATCGTCATAATTGGTTTCCTTATTATTGTTTGTATAAATCCCAGGGAATCTCTGCTACAATACATCCCTGGATAATATAGTATACAGTCGGTAATTAATTTTTTTCAGTTTCCTCCATTATGAATTATAGTTTTTAGTTCCAAAGCATAAAAAGCTATAAGTCTACAGTAAATTTTCTTCAGTTTTCTAGCATAAGGGCATGGATATGGTTGGAAAATAGCTTATTCATGATGCGATCAGATCTTACAGTTCATGAACTGTTACCGCACGTTGGAATTTGGGCATAAGGCTGCATTTCTGAGGACGTCTTTGCACGAGTCATTAGAAACCATAGATTGCATAGGATAACTGTTAAATCTTTCTCTGTTAGTTCTGGCATCTACCAAGAGGGTAAGCTATTTGCAGACATTGTCTTTTATGGTGGGTTTCTTTTCCAATTGAGTAATTCTTTCTCTCCTGTCATAATTTTGAGCCACAAATGACTAAGGAATAACCTTCTTAGACTATTTGAGATCTAAGCTTGAATTATGTGTTTGGTGCCAAGTCCAATAAAAGGGAGCTCTGCCCAGTGAGATCCCTAGAGATTTACAGTAGAAAATATGGAGCCTGGTATAGAACATATGGTGGTGGTGTTTGAACTCCTTTTAGGCCTTTATCGAAGGGTGCCATGTCATCTTTTTTAAATCTCTTGTGATAGTCTCAAAGGGAAGTAGATGACCCAAGCTTAAGAGTGACCAAAGAATAAAGTTAAGGCACACACAATTAGGAATGTGGCAATGATCCTTGAACTTCATCAATAAATTCTTTGGAAATGTTTTAATGGCGACATACTGTCACTGTGCCCATTTCTTCATATCCATAGTGGCAGTCAGGTACATATTTACTAAAATACAAATGGTCTTAGTTCTAATTAAAAGAAAAAAAGCTTTCATTAGAGTTAAGAAATGTTAGGCGTAGGACCCAAGGTTAGTTAAGTTAGTAATTTTGAGGAGTTTGTGTCGTACCCGAGTGTGAAAGAGTTGTGGTTGTAGAATCCTTTATCAGAGTAGGAAAAGCTCCTCAACAGTGCACGGTTCAAATGAAGTATATGTAAAGGTGCTTACTGTTACAGAGACTGGTCTGAAAAAGAAAAAGTTGAATGAAGCAAGACTTTACAAAGTAACACAGTTTCCTTGAAGGTTTAAGAAGATTTTTTCTTACCTTTATCTTGCCTCTTTGACAAGTGTGTGGTTCATAAATGAAATTTGAGATTTTATTATTTTTCCCCTTGTTTGTAGTGGTAATAGGTAGCTTTCGTGAAGGTTCTTTATCACATTGGAGAATGACCAGCTGGAAGTGAGGTAGCCATAAGTTCACTCAGGTTGCCTGCACGTGAATGCAATATCTGCATGTATGGATAGGATAGCAATAAGGGGAATGAAAGTATCTTACTTGGTTGGGAAATCTTTGGTTTTCTTTTAATGGTGATTTAATCTGTTTCTTCCATGAGAGGAACAACAATGAACTCAGTAAGTATTAAAGTAAGTAATTTAAAAAAAAAAAAATTATAATTTCAAACAAAATTTAGTCGACAATTTCTCACACAGGAATTTTCATTTATTTCCATGTGTAGAAACTGGTCATCATCAAATTCATAAAAGTTGTTGTTGCTTAAGCAAATCTATTAAAAAAATATTAATTTTCATTGGTATTATTGTTACTTAACTGCATTGTTAATTTTTTTTTCTCTGAACTTGTAAACTACATGAAATAAAGAAAAATTTTGACCAACCACAATGCTACACTTTCATTGTTGCCATTTGTTTGTACATTACCGATACTTAAATTTGTCATTTTAGCACTAGAAAAATTAGCAACTGGGCTAACATAATTATTTTCCCATTATCGTACAGTAGCTTATAGGCCTAGTACAAATATACTAGATATGTAACCACAAAACTGTGGCTACAATACTCCTGTAGAATACCTACTAAAGACAGAGTTTAAAATTAAATCATGTCATGAGCAAAAAGAGAGATCAGGATATTTTTCAGAAAGATGAGAATAGTTTTATTAATGTGTAAAATAAAAGATCCTAAACATAAAACATGAAATTGGTAATAGTCATTCAGCCAAATTGCACTTCCTGCATTAAAAGGTAATTTTTTAAGAAAATAGATAAGGTATGCCTTTTGACAAATTTCTTATGGCAGTAAGCAAGAGGATTGACCCACGTTTTAAACTTGATGATTCCAAACTTTGACTAAATTCCCAAGATAAAATTTACATTATATCCAATTCCTAAGGAAGATCCTTTTTACAATACAGGACTTCTGATGTTTAGTTTGTGGTGGTTAGCAACTAGCAATGCATAACATTCACTTTGATTCTTATTTTATTTTCTTACTACAATGACATCAAGATGGTAGTAAGGGTTTATTTTTTACTTTTACAGAGTGAAACTTACTGCCATCCTCATGCACTCCTCACTGCCTATCGTAGTCAGCAGTCTTGGTATAATCACCTTCTCTTCGTACTGATGGGTCTTCTGGTGCTTGTTCTGATCTTGGCAGTGATGGTTATTCGAGGATACAGGAAGTCCATTCATAAACCTCTTCATATTGTAGCAAATAACGCTTTAGGTGCAATTGGAAGCAAGAAATCCACTTCCAATGGCCACAGCAGTTACTCACCAGTGTCTAAAGATGATTCAGATCAGTTAATGACCAAAATACCATTCCATGATTTAACTAGTGAAGATGAAATTTAGCATAGTATCATGTAGTAGGTCAATATCTAATTCTTTAAAGTAACTACAATACTCTTTATAAACAACGGAGTATTTTTAACTTCAAATAATAATTATAGTGCATTGAAATTTTGGAAAGTTTTAGTTCAAATATATAAGTAAAAATGTTTGTAATTTTCTATATGGCAAAAGTATAAATTTTCTGTAGTTGCCAACAGTTCAGATTATGGCTGTGAATTTAAGTGCTTTTATCTGCAAGATAAAATTTATATGATGTAATGAATTAAGAATGCAAGAGGATTAATGGTCATACATTTAGAAATCTTTAAAGTACTCCTCTGATGCTGATGTTCTCATTTCCAAAGCTCATTGGAAACCATGATTTACTTGAAGTATTTGAAATCTTACATAATCAACGAAGTTTGTGATTTTTAAGATTTGTGAAAATTTCAACATTTGAGCAACTGAAAATTATAGAGCACAAGATAGTCATTCATTATTTAACTACTCTTCAGTAGCACACTATTTGATGCTTCAAGAAACTTTATGGTGGTCCAGATGGAAATATTTTACTGCTGTATACAAATTGTGAGAAGCTATGATACAGTTTGATAAAGTTGAAGATTCATGATAAGACCCAGCCAACATTGTGTATAGTATTAGCAAAGTAGATCATTCAGGTGTGAGGAACTGATTAAATTTACTTCATACATGCAATCTACTGAACTAATTGAAAATTATACCCAAAGCCTAAGAAGCTAAATTAATAGTATAGGAAGTTTACTACAATAATACAGTACAGTAGTATGTTTGATGTATTATTTCAGGCACAGTAATTTTATAAAGAAAAATTAGCCAAAGTTAATTTTCTTACAGTATAAGATTTGGCATAGAACAGGATTTGAATTTTCTTACACTGCTCTTTATAAACAAATTTAAATACTGGCCTATCCTTTAAGGGAATAAGTTTTCTTACCAAGGTGCCTGGGGTCAAAGCAGCAGTAATTTTTTTTCCTGAAATGGCCTTGCAATAATTTACTGTATTTAAAAGCATGTCTTATGACCATTAAGAATATTTCTAGAAAATTTTGATATGTATTCAATCCTTTGATAGCGTCAATAGAACAGGAACTGAAATTTATGCATCCCTCTTGAACTAGAATGTAGATAGGTATGAAATGTAATGATAGTACTCTGGGCATTAAATTTCTCTGCTTTGCTGTGATAATCTATTTGAATCTCACACAAAATTATGAATAAAGTACTGAAAATAGTAGGTTTTACGGTTGCCTGTGTGTAACTTAAAACATTGCTATTTTAAAGCACTACTACACCATGTGTATTTTTGCATTGCTCTGAATCATTTATTATTATGTTATACCTGATAAGATAGAAGAAAAAATAGCATTAGCTCTTCTGTACAGAAGACATGTGATTTTAATGAGCTTCCACTACTTTTTAGGTAATGTATCCATATATGGTAATTAGCTTAGTATTAAAACTTTACTAGTGAGAGTGCTATACAGTTAAAAATGTGCTACATCATTATTTGTTGTTATTATTAGAGCTTCTCAAGCAAGAAGAATGGTGTAACCATTTCATGTCCTTAAGCATCATCTATGAGCTAAGAATAATTTAAGGCATACAGTATATCATACATTGCACTGTAGAAACAAACCATCGCTTCATGAAGAGTATGAAGATCAATGTTGCTTTTATATCAAGTATGTCATTACACAGTTACTTTAGATGTACTGTACATAGTAAAATCGTGTTTGACTGCTGGCAGTGATTCACAACTCGCTGCTTAAATCATTGTTGCCTTAAAACAAAAATTAGGTGTACCCATTTATTTCTATTAAAGTAATGATACACAGACCTGTATATATAATAAAAAAAAATTACACTGCCCAGTATTTTGGGGAAGTTTTTAAACTGATGTGATCAGTATGTTACTGTACCTGTCAAATGTATGGAAATGACATAGGTTTATAATTTAAACGATGCTATGTAAATGTTGCAATTCTTTAATTCTATCATCAGACTGTAAAGTAATTCCTTTCTTTTCCCATTGTGTGCTATAAAGTTTATTTAAAGGAAGCCAACCCAGAGTATGATCCATAAGCTATGATATGGAATTTACCTGTAACTTAATTTTATACTCTAATATGCTGTACTTTATATAATATCACTACAGCAAGTGACAGTCAGTTACACAAAATAAGAGTAAGAGTTTAACGACTGTAACTCTTCACTAGTGTCTTAAACTTCATTTTACTTAAACTAAGATTCTATCTCCTCATTACAATCTTAAGCACACAGGATTTCCAAATTCATTTACTGCATATACTTATGTTTTGTATTTCTATCATTGATTTGATATATGGCAGCTTTTTTTTAACAAATAACTTCATGACCAGTGTTTTGACAACATCTGTGGCTGTCTATTCCATAAGTCACATAAGTCTGCAACATTCTGAAGTATATTAGTACTTACATATAAGAATATTGTTTTAAACTTTTAATTTTTAATTACAGTAATAATTATGGTAAAACATATACTTAATTAATGTGATGAACAACGCAATTAAGTGAATACTGTATTCTAAAACTTTAATTTTATTTTCATTGAAGCACAAGCAACCTCCAAAACATTTCTCTTCATTATTTCAGCTCCTCAAAGCCCTGGACCTATACCAAGGCTTGTAAAATTGTGTACAAACAGTTGTCTAAAAGACCAGATCAGGAAGTTCAGGGCATACTGCTCACCAGAGATCAACAGTCATACATAAAACCAGTATTTTATTTTACTAACGATTGTAAAATTCACAGCTCTAAAAACCCAATTACAATGTCCAAACCACAGTAAAATGTACAAAAGGATTGTAAAAGACCTTGATCTTATTTGTTAGTTAATACCCAATCTGGCTCGCTTGAAATGTTGATGGCCATACTATTTTTAATCCACTATCATTATCAGAGTGTAGTCTCTCCATTTTTTCATATAGATTTGGCAGATATCCATAAACTGTGCAAATTTTTTTATATGCAAGTAAATGTCCCAAATGCACATGGATTACTGTATAGTTTCTAACTTTTTGTATTTGATACAAAATAATCTAGATGAATTATCCTTGTTTATATGTATGCATTTCTATGGGTTTAAATGTTAGTCCCCCACAATTTTGAAAAATATTAACTCGCCATATATTTTTTTGGTGGTGTTCTGTGTTAAGCTCTTGTAGCTAGGTAGAATCATGGAACAGTCTAATACAGAAAAACCTAAGAATGCTTGTACTTTTTCATATTTTATGTTTGGTTTGTCTTGAACTCTTAAGACTGGTGGTTATACAATAAGTCAGTGGACTCAAACAGAGTTAAAGTGTGCTCCAGCTCCAGAAGTGATACAGCCACTTAATACTTGGGTAGGTAAAGCAGATTCTTTGGCTAGAAAATATTGAGACAAAGAACTTCCACTACCATTCCGTGGTTGGCAGATGATTCAGTTGCCTCCAAGTGGAACATAAATGCCAATTCATTCTCTAGTCAAGCAGAATCCAATTCATTCTCCAGTCAAGCAGAATTTTAACTTCTTGGTAAATGATGCTAGAATAGAAAATAATGGGAACAAAGATGAAAACAGGTTTGTTAGCATGATAATAGAACATTTCTCTGAATGATAAAAGGGGGTGAATGCAAAAGCAGTCATAATGTAACTTGTCAATATTCAGTGCCTCCAGCCTGGCCCATGACAAGTAGTAAAATACCCATTCATCATGGATACAGCTGGGAAACTTTTGAGAACGAGGATCAAGGAAAAGGACAAGTGCTGTTAAAACCTCCCAGTTTGTCAGGGAGGGAAATTAAAAAGTGGCTGCAACCATCCAGGAAATGTAGCCATAATCAGGCATGGCTTACTGGAGGTCACAATGGCCTGAACCTTTTGATAGAGTAGGCAATATGAAACCAACCTGAAAATGTCATTCAAAAGGATTCAATCCAATGTCAAACCAGCCAGTTGCTGGACACTGTCCAAACAATGAAAGATTTGGTTATCCAGAATGAAAGCTAAAGATTTACAGTTCAGTCAGTCCCAGCAATCCTAAAATAAAGTTGAGTTTGGTGCAGAAACTGAAGAGCTATATTTGGAATTCACGGTCTGTGATTAGTGCATGTATGTATAGTATTTTTATTCATATATGACACATTTTTGCAAATTTAACAATCTACTAAAGAAACACAATCTAATGAACAATATCTGATTTGTAAGGTTAGTCTTAAATGTATGCAAAATGAAAATTAACAGTACAGTGCACTATGATATTGATGACGATATATAACACACATTTATAATAATAATTTGAGATGATAAATGTACAGTATTTTATACAGAATATTAGTCTTTTTGACTTAGCAAGGGCTAGAATATAAAGATAACCATCTCTTACCTGCAACAATAATTAAGGCATTCTGGAAAGTATGTAGAAATTACAAACTCTCAGGTTAACTTACTTGACCATTCACTTATGTAATGTGAAAATCTGTACCACCACCTATTTTGATCCTTGCAGGTTTAACAGATTTTACAGCTATGAATAATTAATAGTACTGTAGCTTGTTCAACATGTCAAGTTATTACACACTTACACTGCAACTAGAACAGCAGCAAGTGTAATTTTCTAAAAAAAAAAAAAAAAAATTAATATGAATACTCTGCTGTAGTTTACAACTTTCAGTTATACATTAATTGTTTGTTGAGATTAACTATTAAGCATATAAACATATGTGGCCAAAGGTGCTGACATAATTTATTTACTGGTGCTCAAGAATTATCTCTCTCTGTATAGCACAAAGATGTGTGAATAAATTTTAATTCCCTAACCATAGCTATATCATCTCATCATTTAAGGAGATAGCTGAAAAGCCATGCATCTGCCATTTTTGGCTATGTTTGAAATGTTTGCCTTAGATATTCTTTCAAATGTTTTACTGTTCCATAAGCAACCTCATTATTTTTGGTTTTAAACATCATTTCTGAAATTTGTGCCTTGTAAAAAAAATCCAAATATCATGTGTTACAGGGAACTCATGAGCACCCAACAGCTAACATATATTTAAATATTACAAAAAGGAAGACAGTACTATTTTGAAAGTTCATTTACTTAAATTTGAATGAAGATAAGATATTGAAAAATAAAGATTTTACCGTTTTTTTAGATACCTGTAAGCAAATGTTTACAACTCTGCCAAGTATTGTCTTGAAACCATGATAATTAAATATTGATACAGATAATTTGACTAATGCTAACTTCAGTGAAACATAACAGGAGCCTGGTTTAATGCCTTGTCCACAAATGTTTTTATTTTTCACTGCTTGTAATGTTTTTGTTAGTTTCTTGCAAAGTTATAGTGGACAAGGTTTAAGACAGTAGATGAAAAGCAATGAAAAAAAAACTTGAAGAAACACAAAAATGCAACCACTTTATTATTATTTTCTTTTACATGGTAATTCTTCCTGCCCTACAAATGTATGAGGATAACAATGATCTCTTTTAGTACATGTGATTTTCTTTTGGCAACTAAAACATTACTGACATTAATGATGAAACTTAGTTTTGTCAAGGATATTTTCTTCTGTACTTCATCCACAAATGTTTGAAACTATATTTTGTGGAATGTGCCTCAGATACATAGTTCTTATTTTTATTAATAGAAATATTTATGGAAAAAAGTTGAAATAATTGAATGTATAGTCTTAGAAATGCACTGAGTGATACTATATACATAATGTATTTAAGTTGTAATTAGTTCCTTTATTCAAATGGTGATGGATGTTATTTTTATCAATAAAATATATTGCTAATATTTTACTACTTTAATTAACCTTAGTGCAATATCCTCTGCTTTGTGGATGGCTATTCAGAGCAAGGTTAAGGACCTATTCCTAAGAAATTAGTAAATGTGGATGCTTCAGACACTCGGATGGGAGTCCCATATTTATCTTGGCAGAAACGGCAGTAGCCTCTCTCTAGAAATACTGTATTGATTTATTTTACTACTCGAGTAGGTTGTTTTATCCAAAGTTGGACCAGTTAGTCCAAGGGCATAATTTTGGTGTTTACTGGTTTAGAAGAGAGAAAAATAACCATTTGTAGGTTTGAAGATCTCGCAGATCCTCTACTCATTTTGAGCTTAGGAGATGGCAGTTTGGGATGATGCCCCTATTGCTGTAATGACTCGTGAAGCCCCTGGACCTTGACTGTTGACCCAAAATGTTAGTTGGGCCTTTTATTTTTTGCCTGGTTATTTTTTTTTTCTGACTCTATTAAGGTAGAACTTTAGTTGGGTCCAATCTTGAAGAGACAACCTTTAGTCTGTGAGGGAGAGTTGTAAATTAAGGTGGGTGTCTCAGGGCAGCTGCCTACTTAAAGATTGTAGTACACACAGGGAGGGAGGAAGACAGTTCCTCCCTGTATAACATGAGTCACTACAGTTCTTTTGTTTGCATCTCGAGACCATTGTGTTGTCATTTTTTTCCTGCGTCCACTACCCTGAGGAGACTAAGCCCTTCTGGTGCACCTAACTCAACAGTGTGTTTGAAAATCAAAGCATGTTGGGTGGGGCAGAGTTCAGCAGAACCCCTACTATAGCACAAGGCTGCAAGGCAGCCTCCAAGCAAGATAGTGTTTCACTTTCTGAACCAGTGGAATGAGAAGGTAGGGAGAGTCCTTTGTAGCTGACCAGGCACACTTCAGGTATCACTAAAGTTGTCCCTAGCAAAGATGTCAAGGAGGAATGAACTTCTCTAGGGACAACATAACATGTATCCATGGAGAATGTGCCATTGCTGAGCTGGTTGTTTCTGTGGACTCTGGAATGATTATGCCAGAAGCCTAGAAATTTCCTCATGGCTGAGTGTGAGCTCCAACTACTTTCAATTTATCAAGATGCAGATGAAAGGCAAGATAATGGTTTCAGTCCTGAAGTTACTACACCACCAATGATGTCAGGATCATCTAATTGTCAAGATACCTTGAGAAGGCATATCCCATGCGAGTTAGCTCAGACCATGATTAGGATGAAAAACTAAAACACCTGAGAGGCAGTGTTCAATCTGAGGCAGTAGATATTTTATATTTAGCTTGATACTGTAGATGAATCATTGTAAGTAGTTCCAATTACGCATTTTAGATATTGACATTACAAAAGTTTCTAACAAGGTAATGAAAATCTAAATATTTTTTTATAGTAATGAAACTTAATTGCCCACTTGATTATTTGTAAAGAGTGTGATGGTCAGTATTGATATGGCCAGATGATGGAAGAGTTATTAAAAAGTTTGCTGTACATTGGTGTTTGACACAGGTATGTGTTGGCAGCAATCTTAGATGCATATGTTTCATGTGCTGCAGTATGCATTTGAGTATTTTCATTTTAGAAGAGATGGGGGATTTTTTGCAATTGCTTAATTTTAAGCAAGTTTTAGGCCAAGATAAAATTATAATTCTTTTTTTTTATTGTAAAGTAATGGAATTTTTTTAACGATAATGCCGTGTGTTTATGCATACAATGTTATATCCTTACAAGGAGTTCTTTGCTTTCAGGTCCAGTAAATAAAAACCTCACTATTGATTATAGAAAACTTTTCCACCAAGAAGTATATCAAATTATTGTTAGGAAGTAGTTTGACAAGACAGCCAAGTCACAATACTGGTCTCTCAAAGTACTTCCCCAAAGATTTTTTTCCCAAATTGAAATTGAAAGTGGAACAAAGCATTACTAAAGATGATAGGCAGCACGGCGAGAAGAAACCGAAGGATTCAAATGAGAGATACACCTGAAGGGGGTTAGGTCTTTACAGTTGGCATTACTTAAAGGTCTTTTCAGCAACCTTTTGGCCACTAGCTGAACTCGCTTTTTAACCTACTGTATCTCTGATCCTTCTGCCTTTCTTTAGTCATACTGTCCAACTTCTTGACTTTTTTGACATGGTGTTACTGTAGGGTTAAACCCTGTTGCACGTGTGCTGAATGACTACCGAGGCCCCAGTGCTGCTATTTCTGGCCAAATTAAATAAATCTATGCCAAATGAAAAATAAAACCCAGAATATAATGCTCCCCGGCTAAATATGCTGTAAACAACATTCAATACTTTCCACAGTAGGGACAATAGAATTCTGGCCCATCTTCTAGGAAATAGAGTATATGTTTTTTACCAGGATGAGTTCCTCAATAGGTTTTTATTCAGTGATAATTTTTATTATGTTGATTATACCATG
>NC_090741.1:104301103-104303603 GCF_036898095.1 Palaemon carinicauda | reverse complement strand
CAGGATGTTAACCCTTCAACACATAAGGACCCTGCTACCAAAAGGGGCGTACACAGTCTCGATAGACCTGGCAGATGCTTACTGGCATATTCCAGTCAGCCACCCCTTCTCCTCCTACCTAGGATTCAGGCTACAGAAGAAAAAGTACGTCTTCAGAGCCATGCCCTTCGGACTAAACATAGGCCCAAGGATCTTCACGAAACTTGCAGACGCATTCGTTCAACAACTACGCCTAAAAGGCGTTCAGGTAGCAGCGTACCTGGACAACTGGCCGGTGTGGGCAGCATCCAGGATGGCTTGTCTGCAAGCATCCAAGAAAGTGATCCAGTTCCTGGAACATCTGGGATTCAAGATCAACATCAAGAAGTCTCAACTTTCTCCAGCTCAGGAGTTTCAATGGCTTGGAATCCATTGGAACTTGAAGTCACACCGTCTCTCCATTCCCCCAAGGAAGAGGAGAGAGATTGTGGGATCTGTCAAGAGACTACTGAAATCCGACAGGATCTCAAGACGGCAACAGGAGAGAGTACTGGGCTCTCTCCAGTTTGCAGCAGTGACAGACCCAGTGCTAAAAGCACAGCTGAAAGATGCGTCAGGAGTCTAGAGAAGATACGCATCAAACGCTCGAAGAGATCAAAGAAGACCGATACTGACCTTACTACAATCACTTCTCAAGCAACCACCTCCACCATCGGTGACCATCCACATGGATGCCTCGACGGAAGGATGGGAAGGTCACTCCCATCAAAGGAAAGTCCAAGGGACCTGGTCTTCTCTGTTCAAGACCTTTCACATCAACATTCTGGAGGCCATGGCAGTCCTTTTGACGTTGAAGAAACTCTCCCCTCGCAGATCAGCCCACATCAGGCTGATCCTGGACAGCGAAATGATAATGAGATGTCTGAACCGACAAGGCTCGAGATTGCCCCATATCAACCACGTGATATTGGCCATCTTCCGTCTGGCGGAAAAGAAGAGATAGCATTTATCAGCAGTTCACCTTCAAGGGTTCCGCAATGTGATGGCGGACGCTCTATCCAGGCTCAAGCCGATAGAGTCAGAATAGTCCCTAGACGCAGACTCATTCTCCTTCATCTTACATCAAGTCCCGGAACTGCAGATCGACCTCTTCGTGATGAGCGACAACAAGAAACTACCTTGATATGTAGCCCCATACGAGGACCCTCTAGCGGAGGCGACGGACGCCATGACCCAAGACTGGAACAGATGGAACTGGATTTACCTGTTTCCTCCGACCAATCTCTTAATGAAGGTCCTCAACAGGCTGAGATCCTTCCGAGGAACGGCAGCTCTAGTGGCTCCCAAGTGGCCCAAGAGCAACTGGTTCCCTCTGGTAATGGAACTGAAGCTGAGGCTGGTCCCTCTACTGAACCCAGTACTATCTCAACAGGTACAGAAGTTGACTGTCTTCGCTTCATCACAGAGAACCCAAAACCTTCATCTCATAATTTTCTCACCTTAGCAGTTAAGAAAAGATTTGGGATCTCAAAAGGCAGTATAGACTTTTTAGAAGAATACAAGGCCAAGTCAACCAGAGGACTATATGAATCGTCTTGAAAAAAGTGGGTTGCTTTCGTCAAAGCAAAAGGACCGAAAGAAATCTCAATGGACTTTTGTCTGTCCTTTATCCACCTTCATAAACAAGGTCTGGCAGCCAACACGATAACTACGTGTAAGTCGGCTCTGAATAGACCTCTTCTATATGCCTTCCAAGTGGACCTGTCGAACGAAATCTTTATCAAGATCCCTAAGGCATGTGCTAGACTTAAGCCTGCAGTTCCTCCGAAGCCCATTTCATGGTCCTTGGACAAGGTCCTACACTATGCTTCAACAGTGAAAAATGAAGATTGCGCTCTTCAAGATCTGACTCAAAAAGTCATTTTCCTGTTCGCTATAGCCTCGAGGGCTAGAGTTAGTGAAATAGTGGCCCTATCCAGAAACGAGGGCCATATTCAGCTCACAGAAGTGGGAGAACTGAATCTTTTTCCTGGTCCAACCTTTCTCGCTAAGAACGAGCTACCCACTAAGAGATGGGGTCCCTGGAGCATCTGCCCTCTGAAGGAAGATGCCTCTCTATGTCCAGTAGAATGTCTAAAGGTCTATCTTCGAAGAACTTTAGACTTTAGGGGAGGACAGCTCTTTAAAGGAGAAACTTCAGAATCAAACTTATCCCTAAAACAACTGAGGGCGAAGCTCACCTACTTTATTCGCAGAGTGGATCCTGACAGTACACCTGCAGGTCATGATCCAAGAAAAATTGCTTCATCACTGAACTTTTTTCAGTATATGGACTTTGAGCGTCTTCGCTCCTACACTGGATGGAAATCATCCAGAGTCTTCAATAAACATTATGCAAAGCAAGTGCATGAGTTGAAGCATTTTGTGGTGGCGGCAGGTAGTGTATTAAAACCTGCCGTCTAATTCTGCGATGAACAGTGAATTGACTGGGACTATCAATTACGGGGAAAAGGTGTTGACA
>NC_090741.1:104163603-104293603 GCF_036898095.1 Palaemon carinicauda | reverse complement strand
GGGAATAGTCCTTGCTAGGATCTTGACCTTTGACTACGGCCTCAGAAGCGATCGCAGTAAGGTCGGTGTTGGTCTCTGTTGATCTCTTCGACCGTTTGATGCGTATCTTCTCCAGACTCCTGACGCATCCTTTAGCTGTACTCTTGGCACTGGGTCTGTTACTGCTGCAAACTGGAGAGACCCAGTACTCTTTCCTGTTGGCATCTTGAAATCCTGTTGGATTTCAGTAGTCTCTTGAGAGAACCCGCGATCTCTCTCCTCTTCTTTGGTGGAATGGAGAGGCGGTGTGACTGCAAGTTCCAATGGATTCCCAACCATTGAAACTCTTGAGCTGGAGAGAGGTGAGACTTCTTGTAGTTGATCTTGAAGCCCAGATGTTCCAGGAACTGGATCACCTTTGTGGCTGCCTGCAGACAAGCAGTCTTGGATGCTGCTCACACCAGCCAGTTGTCCAGGTATGCTGCTACCTGAACGCCTTCTAAGCGTAGCTGTTGTACGACTGTGTCCGCAAGTTTCATGAAAATCCTTGGGGCTATGTTTAGTCCAAAGGACATGGCTCTGAAGACATACTTTGTCTTCCATAGCTTGAATCCCAGGTAGGAGGAGAGGGGGCGGCTGCCAGGTCTATTCAGACTGTGTACGCCCCTTTCGGTAACAGGGTCCTTATGTGTTGCCCGGTTAACATCCGGAACTTGCTGTTCTCGATGAACTTGTTGAGTGGCGACAAGTCCAGAATGACTCTGAGTTTGTCCGAGTCCTTCTTGGGAACACAAAACAGCCTTCCCTGGAATTCGATGGACTTTGCTTTCCTTATAACCTTTTTGTTCATGAGTTCTAATTTATATTCTTCCAATAAGGGGGATGGAGTGTTGGAAGAATTGAAGAAAGGAAGGTAAAGATCTGTTCCATTTCCATCCTTGTCCATTCTTGATTAGGCTGTGGGCCCAGGGATCGAAGGTCCAACGATCCCAAAAGTGGAGAAGTCTTCCTCCTACCTGGAGCATCTCATTGCTTGGATGATCCGGAGGGTTTGCTACCCTGACCACGTCCTCCTCTTCCTCCTGGGGAGTTTCTTGAGGAGCCTCATCTAGACCCTCTACCTTTCGAAGGTAGTGGTGAGCCTCTCAAAACTTGGGTTAAAGGCTGGTGACTGGGCTACCAGCTATTGAAGCACCATCTGGAAAGTGGTTTGCGGTTGAGCAACCATTTGGGGAACTGTGGTCATGGTTACCGGAGGATTTTACACAGGTCGAGGAGGCAGTCTTGGCTTCTTCGTCTTCCTCTTTGGTTGGGGACCAGTATCAGGGGAAGATTTTCTCTTAGCCGACATGTCCCACTTTTGGAGAAGGTTCCTATTCTCCGTGGCGGCTTTGGCGACTACCTCTTGGACTGCCTCCTTTGGGAAGAGGTCCTTGCCCCAGATACAAGAAGTGATCAACTTCCTGGGCTCGTGTTTGACCATTGCATTGGCAAACACAAACTCTATGCAGGCCCTCCTGGCCTTCACAAAAGCGTACAAGTCCTTGACCAGAGTAGTCATGTGCATCTTGGTGAGGACTGTATACATATCTGGGGTGCTTCCAGTGCCTGCACAAATCTCCATGCAGTTCTGGAGGGACAGAGAGGCGGCTAGTCTCTCTTTTGTCTCCTGTTCTCTTCTCAGGAGAAAGTCCGACAGCTTCGGGAGGTTCTCATTGAATTGCTGTCCTGCAATGTCCGCGTCGAGCTTTGCGATTGAGAAGGTTAGATGGACCTCGTTCCAATCCTTCTCGCCCGTGGGCAAGGCCAGAGACAATGGCCTACACTCCTCTAGTGTAGGACATGGTTTGCCTGCATCAACTGCCTTTAGCACACTGTGGAGAGCTTTCAACGTGAAGGGGAAAGCTCTGGATGAAGGAGCAAGGAAAGTAGGGTGCTTCTTGCTCAAAGCAGAAACTCTAGAGTTTGCATAGCCGGCCTTCTTCAGGCTACTCGTCAAGAGAGCCTGTGCCTTGTCATGGTCAATGACCATGACCTCCTTAGGTTCCGTCTCTTCCTTAGACGCCGGCTCGCTCTTCAGCTGGATGAAACACTTCGGGTAAGCCGAAAGGTTTGGCCAGAATTGGATATCGTCGAGTGGGATGGGTCCCATCTTCTCCGAGATGTAGAGTTTCCCATTCATCATGGGGATGAACTCTGCATACCTCCAGGTATTGGTATCGGAGCATGGTGGCAGGTCAGAAACTTTGGGCCGCTTGTAGGATCCACGAGAAGCAGTTATGCGCCTTGCTTCCCTGAATTCCTTCCTCATATCAAGCTGTTCCTTGCGAAGAGTATCCACCAACTGCTAGATCTGGGCCATAAGCGCTTGGCCCGTGGGGAACAGCGGGTCTGGTTGAGGGGTTGGAGCCGAAGAAGTTGACGGCACAGGCTGAAATGCCGACACAGACAGTAGAGGGTCTTCGCTTCTGTCGATTCGAGATCTTCTTTCTCCTCAGGTGGTTGGGCCACCTCTTACACACCATATACAGGACCCTTTTCCCTCTTTCTCTGTTCTTTTGTGATGGCCTAGCCATCGTATCTCTTTGGGTCGTCGTCCTGCAATCTCACCATTTGCTGGTGGATTGTGGGGCTGGCCAGACTCCTACTCAACAGCTGTTGTCTGACTGCCTGTGGCTATGCCGGCTGCTGGCAGCCACAACGACTGCCGGCGGCCATGTTTTATACAAACTGCCGGCGGCTATGACGGCTGCTTGGGGCTATGCAGGCTGCTGGCAGCCATGTCATTTGTTGACGGCCATGATGGCTGAGGGCGGCTGGCGGCTGCTGGTAGCCATGATGGCTGTTGGTGGGAAGTCTCTTCTGTCACCGAGGTTCTTCAGTCCTCCCTTGGACTGCCGGCCACAAGTGCTATTGCCGGGGTATTAGCCTGGCCGGTGGCTGGATGGAAGCCTAAATGTTACATTCTCCCTTCCATTTGAACCTTCTTTCTGGAGAAAGGCAGTAAATTAGATATTTACATCCTTAATTAGTGTATACATACACAATAATAAGGCAGCCTTCACTCCATGCTGTCTATCCCTCTTTTAGCTAGCATGCTGGCTGCGCCAGCAGGGACTAGCTATGCCAGCAATATGCCGGCTGAATTACAGTATATGTTTATACAGGTAGTCAGTATATTTGCAGTATAAGATACTGCAGATAGAAAACTATTGTATATACTATACTAGTAGTTATTTTCCAATATATCTTGGGTATCCTTGCCCAGGTGTTTGCTGAGACCAATCCTATATTGAAAGAATAGAATTTCTTCAATATTCTGATTAGAAATCAGTTTATGTTTTACCCTACAATATTAAATAAATTAAAGGGCTGGTGGTAGTACACTTCTATCCTTAAAAGGTTAGAACCCTTATCCTTGAGTTTCCCTGATCATGGAACTCTATGATTTTAATATTGGAAGGGAAGGTCACAGCAAATGGGCTGGGTAGGATACACAGATATATGTCTTTTATATTACCTAGTCCAGTTGGCGTCATGCTGGCTGGACTGTGCCGTCAGATGCTAGCCATAATGGCAGCACACTGGCTGAACTACAATATATATAATTATACAGTAGTCGGTATTTTGCAATATAGTATATACTGCAAACAAAACTATAGTTGTATTATACAGTAGTTAATTTCTAACATATCTTGGGTACCATTGTGTGGGCTTCTACTGAGACCGTTCCTATATTGAAAGAATAGAATTCCTTCAATACTCTGATTAGAAATCAGTCATCCTTACCCCACAGTGTTAAATAAGAAAAAGGGGCAGTGGCATTGTACATTTTTCTACCCCTAGGGGTTAGAACCCTTTCGTTAGAGTTGCCTTGATATAGGAATCTCCTTATAGTTAATACTGAGGGGAGGTAACAGCATTTGCTTGCAAGGGATACACAAGTCTGTCTCCCACTATTCCTTTCTAGCTTACTATCCTAAGCTATTTTAGTTAAAAGATGACTTTTACATATTGCTTATCAGTGAGATAATCAATTCTATACTCATTCTGCTTTCCTTTCTTTACAGGAGGAACCCCAGATGACATATGTTGCAGTCTTCTGCAATATCAAGAGTAAGTACTTTTACGGTCATAATACATGCAGGTTTCATGCCCCCTGCAATATTATTTCCGAATCCCTGCATTATTGGAACCCCCAAGTTTGCAATATATGTCGGACCTTAATTTCCGAGGGTTTCGATAATTCCAAGTCGATGGAGTCTAGGGATGCAGATCGTAACTACGCAACTGGGTAAGAGGATTCCAGAAAATCTCTCCGCGACCATACCTACCTAATGATTGGATGCGTAGCTTACTATTCCCGAAAGCAAGTAGGGAAATAATGGTGCCCCGTGCATGATTCGCACCTCCCTGCGTCCAGATAGTCTTTGGAACGGAGGGCAGGAAGCCCCCATGGGAAGAGGGGGACAATGTCGTGTCGAAACTGCTTCCGACTGTGCCGGCTCTAGAGCCGGTAACATCGACAACTTCACCTTCTACCCCTCTATTAGACAAAATGGACAAATTACTGGCCCATATGAAAGGTCTAATAGAAAAATTTCGCAAACAAGGTGAAAAGGAGGAAGCAAAATTCAAGATAGAGCTCTGTGAAGCTCCACTTGTCGCTCCCCAAGGGTCATACAAACGACCCAGAGACCAAGACCTTCCGACATGCTCCAAAACCAATCCTTGGAGGTATGTGAAGCTTATGCCGATTTTAGACGGCAAACTCTACATCTCAGAGAAGATGGGTGCTGTTCCTTTAGACGAAATCCAGTTTTGGACAAGCTTTGACGCTTTCCCTAATTGCTTTATTTGACTGAAGCATGAACCAGCCTCATGAAAAGAAACGGAACTGAAGGAGGTTATGATTCTCGACCATGATAAGGCACAGGCTATCTTGTCAAGTAGCCTGAGAAAGGCGGGTTACTCGGTGTCGAAAGTGTTCACACTAAGTAACAGACACCATGCCTTTCTTGCTCCTGCTTCATTATCATTCCCATTTACGTGGAAGGCATTTAAATGGGTTGTCAAGGCAGTGGAGGCAGGTAAACCATGTCCTGCACTCGAGGAGTGCAAGTCTCTGTCACCAGCCTTTCCCATGCAGGAAAAGGATTGGAAGGAAGTCCATTTAACCTTTTCAGTAGGAAAACTAGACACGGATGTCGCTAAAAGACAGTGTAGCGAGAATCTTCCTAAACTTTCTGAATTTTTTTTTGTAAGGAACAAGAGACAAAGGAGAGACTTGCAGCCTTCCTATCCCCATAGAACTGCATAGAGTTGTGTTCAGCCCATCAAAGTACCCCAGAAATGCTCATGGTCTTGGCCAAAATGCATATGGCCACCTTAGTAAAAGACCTTTATGCCTTTATGAAGGCTAGGAGAGCCTGTAGGGAGTTTGTGTTCGCTGCCACAACAGTGAAACACGAAACCAGGAAGCTAATATCTTCCAACATCTGGGGTATAGACCTCTTTCCAAACGAGGTAGTTAGAGAGGTGATTAAGAAAGCCACCACAGACAACATAGGACTTCTCCAGAAGTGGGGCATCCTTTCAAAGAGAAAGTCTTCCACGGATGTGGGTCCCCAACCTAAAAGGAAGACGGAAAAGTCTAGAAATTTTCCTCGGGCTGTTTAACAACATCCCACAGTTTCGATGACCACGGTGCCACAGGCAGGCGGTCGAAGATGTAAACCTTCTGATCAGGCGAAGCAAAGAGACGCTTCTGGTAGGAGGGAGGTTCCTTCAGGATCGCTGGACCTTCGATCCTTGGGTCCAAGGCCTAATCAAGATGGGACTAGGATGGCCTCCACCATCATTTCCTCAACTCTTCCTACACTCCAATCCCGTCCGGGAAGAGTATACCTTTGAGCTCTAGAGCATACAGGTGGTAAGGAAAGTATAGTCCATCGAATTCCAGGGAAGGCTGTTTGGTGTTCACAAGAAGGACTCAAGAGAACTCAGAGTCATTCTAGACTTGTCGCCACTCAACAAAATCAAATAAAACAGCAAGTTCAGAGTGTTAATCCTTCTGAACATAAGAACCCTATTTCAAAAAGGGGTGTTCACAGTCTTGTCAGACCTGAAAGATGCCTATTGGCAGCTTCCAGTCAGTCGCCCCCTCTCCCCCTACCTAGGATTCAAGTTACAGAGGATAACGTATGTTCTAGGAAATATACTTGTCGGACTAAACACAGTCCTAAGTATCTTCACGGGATTGGCGGACACAGTCATGCAAACACCAAGCCTAGAAATGGTTCAGGTAAAAAAGTACCTGGACAAAAGGCTGGTGTGGGCAGCACCCAAAGTGGCTGGTCTATGAGCATCCAAGGAAGTGTTCCAGTTCCTGGAACATCGGGGATGCAAGATCAGCTTCAAGAAGTCCCGATTCCCTCCAGCTCAAAGGCTTCAATGGTTAAAAAACCATTGAAACCTGTGGTCACACCAGCTCTCCTTTCCCATGGGGATGTAAAAGGAGATCGCAGCGTCGGTTAAGAGACTATGGTAATCAGTTAGGATTCCAAGACACTAACAGGGAGGAGTTCTGAACTCTCTCCAGTTCGCAATAGTGATAGACCCAGTGCTAAGAGCACAGATGAAAGATGTGTTAAGAGTCTGGAGAAGGTGCGCATCAAACGCTTGAAGAGATCTAAAAGGACCGATATCGGTCTTTCCTTAATCGCTTCCCTAACAATGGTTAAAGGCCAGAAGCCTATTGAAGACCGGGCCCTTGCAACTACTCCGACTATTGAAGATCATCCACATGGATGCCTAGTCGGAAGAATGGGGTGTTCACTCCCATCAGAGGAAAATCCAAGGGATTCGGTCATTTCTATCCAGGGCCATGTTAGTCCTGTCGTGGGTGGGGAAACTCTCTCCACGCAGATCAGACCTCCTCAGGCTGATCTGGGACATCGAAGCGATAATGAGACGTCGGAACCGACAAGGCTAGAGAGCGTCTCATATAGTTTAGGTGATATTAGCCATCCCTTTCCTAAAAGGATGGCACCTATCAGCAGTTCATGTACAATCGATCCGCAATGTAACAGCAGATGCTCTACTCGGGCTCAAGCCGATAGAGTTAGAATGGTCCACAGGCGCAGACCTATTCTCTCCCAGATGGGAACAAGTCCCCGAGCTGCAGATCGACCTCTTCGTCACGAGCGTCATCAAAAAACTACCTCGATATGTAGCCCCATACGAGGATCCTCTGGTGGAGATAACAGACACCATGTCTCTAGTATGGAAGGGATGGACTCAGGAATTCCTGTTCATCCCATCTAATCTCCTGCTAAAGGTCTTCAACATGCTGAGATCCTTCCAGGGAGGAGTGGCTCTGTTGGCTCTCAAGTAGCCCAAGAGCAACCGGTTTCCTTTGGTGAAGGAACTGAGGCTGAGGCTGGCCCTAGTACTGAACCCAGTACTATCTCAGAAGGTTCAGAAGTTAATTGCCTTCGCTTTATCACGGAGAGCCCAAACCCTTCATTTCATGATTTTCTTGCCCTGGCGGTTAGGAAAAGATTTGGGATCTCAGAAGGCAATATAGAATTCTTAGAAGAATACAAGTCTAAGTCAACTAGAAGATAATATGAGTCATCTTGGAAAAAGTGGGTTGCTTTTGTAAAAGCAAAAGGACCGAAAGAAATTTCAATGAACTTCTGTCTGTCCTTCTTTGTCCACCTTCATAATCAAGGTCTGGCGGCCAACACGATAACTACGTGCAAGTCAGCTTTGACTAGACCTCTTCTATATGCCTTTCAAGTGGATCTGGCGAATGAAATCTTTAATAAGATTCCGAAGGCATGCACAAGGCTTAGGCCTGCAGCACCGCCAAAGCCCTTTTCATGGTCTTTGGACAAGGTCCTACATTATGCCTCATCTGTGAACAATGAAGATTGTTCCCTCAAGGATCTAACCCAAAAGGTTATTTTTCTTTTCGCTATAGCCTCTGGGGATAGAGTTAGTGAAATAGTGGCCCTATCTAGAGATGAGGGCCACATTCAGTTCACAGAAACGGGAGAACTGAATCTCTTTCCTGATCCAACCTTTCTCGCTAAGAACGAGCTACCCACTAAGAGGTGGGGTCCCTGGAGAATCTGCCCCTGAAGGAAGATGTCTTTCTATGTCCTGTAGAGTGTCTAAAGGTCTATCTTTGTAGAACTTCAGACTTCAGGGGAGGACAGCTCTTTAAAGGAGAAACCTTTGGATCAAACTTTTCCCTAAAACAACTGATGGCGAAGCTCACCTACTTTATTCGCAGAGCAAATCATGACAGTACTCCCGCAGGTCATGATCTGAGGAAAATTGCTTCATCACTGAACTTTTTTCAGTATATGGACTTTCAGCATCTTCGCTCATATACTGGATGGAAATCATCCAGAGTGTTCTACAAACACTATGCTAAGCAGATCCATAAACTGAAGCATTATGTTGTGGCGGCAGGTAGTGTATTAAAACCTGTCGTCTAATTCTGCGATGAACAGTTAATTGATTGGGACTGTCAATTAAAGGGAGAAGGTGTCAGCACTTACAGTGTAATACCCTTTAAATGGGTGTTACCATGGTGACACTAAATCTGTTCAAAATCTCTTGTTAGCAGAACACCACGGGATTTGCAATGCTTAATGCTTGCTTACCAGAATGCATGAAATATTACACGAGGTTGGGCTGAAGATAAATAGAAGAAAGACAGAGATGATGAGAACGAAGTATGCAGTCGAAGAAGAAATATCATCGGAAGGAGAAAGGAGTAATGAGGTAGAATCATTCAAGTATTTTGGAACTATGGTCTCCATTACAGTACAGGGTCTTTAGAATTAGAGTTTAGTGAAAGATTGAAAAAAAGCAAATCGGACAATTGCTAGGTTAAGTAGAATTTGGAAATCAAATCGCCTAAAATAACTTATAAAAATCAGACCATATCAGTTTAGTGAGATTGGTGCTACTGTATGGTCACGAGTCATGGTATGGCAATGAAGTACTCTCCAATAGATTTAGTAGATTTGAGAACAAACCCCCTGAGGAGGCTATTGGTAGTTAAATGGCAGGACAGGATTAGAAATGAAACTATAAGAGAAATTACTCGAATGTCATATGTGGATATGATCATGATTAGGGGGATGGAGAATGTTTGAGCATGCTCTTTGCACTCCCCAAGAGAGATTAGTTCACAAACGTTCAGCTGGGCTCAGCAAGGCAATAGAAGAGTTGGAAGACCCAAGCCCACATGGCTGAGGACTCTGAAGCGCGAAGTAGATGACGAATGGAGAAGTATTGAATTAAAAGCTTAAGATGGAACCGACTGACGAAATCTATTTTTTTTTCTTTTTTATTATTTACTATTACACAACACATAAAATTGTGGACAGTCTAAGAATAATTGTGCAGGCTCCGAATGGTGGTGAACAGAACAGCAAAATGTAGAAAGATCATCATTATTAGTTGCCTTTTACACAGATAGCATAGCTTGCCTATAATTATTGCTATAGTCCAACATTTGTCTTATACGAGCAACCAATTTTGCTTGCATTTCGAGTTTCGTTATCTCTGTGCAACTATATTTATATAAATTTTTCCAGCTCGACATCTGAAGAAATGATCAGCATATAGTTCTTTACAGATTTTGCATGGTGCTCATTTATCAATCATTCCAGTTTTTACAATTTTCTGTTAGCTGATTTACCACGTTCAATCTAGTTTTCCTTACTGGGATAAGATCCCTTGTCCTAAGTTTCCATATATATATATATATATATATATATATATATATATATATATATATATATATATATATATATATATATATATGTACATCTTTATTATCATTGGTTGTTGTTAATGCGCAGCAGGACAAATTCATCAGACATGTCTTTTTTAAGGTCTTTCTATGCCAGTCTATACCCACAAATTTTCCTAGTTTATCAATCCATCATCTACTCCTTGTCCTGCTTCTTTTGCAATCTCTAGAGACCCATTTTGTGATTCTTGATGTCCAGCTATTATCTGTCATTCTCATTATATGTCTTGCTCAGGTCCATTTCTTTTTCTTACATATTGGTAGAATATCCTCTACTTTAGTTTGCTCTTGTATCCATGTTGCTCTTCTTATTGTTGTTCCCATCATTATTCTTTCCATAACTCTTTTAGTTGTAACTAGCTCATGTTCTAAGGTTTTAGTAAGCCTCCAAGTTTCAGGTAAGACCATCTAATTAGATATTTTGTTCTTTTTAGATAACCTGACACATACTTTCATGATCTTATTTTGTTTACCGAATGTTCCCCATCCCATGTTTATCCTTATTCTAATTTTGGTCTCATGTCCTGTGGAAACACATTAAGTGTCCTATAAATAGGCCTATTCATTAACAATGAGATTCGTCCATAATCTATATCTGTTATCTGCATTTTCATGGAACATTATCTTAGTTTTAAACTACTCATTTAATTTTGAGTCCTACATTTCTGTCTTCCACACACACACACACACACACACACACACATATATATATATATATATATATATATATATATATATATATATATATATACATACATATATATATATATATATATATATATATATATATATATATATATATATATATATATATATATATATATATATATAGAATAAAGAGATAATAAGGAAAACCACTCTGTTCAAAAACTAAAGTGAGCGGAACTGTTAGAATGGCTAGCATGGAATAAAGGAAAGAACGGGTAAAAAGAACGTGTTTGAATTACATGGCTTTATGCTGTATTATAATTTACCAATAAGAAAAAAAATTGCATTCAATCCATGTTTGTTAATGAATTCATTCCAAGCAATAGGTGTTCATTAATTTTCTGTAGCCATTTTCCGATCAGCTATAATTCAACAAATCAATCATCAGTTTTTAATAACTTAAATTAGCTTTGAATGATAATTGCTGCTGGTAAATAAGCCCACATCTTTAAACTTTTATATGTAAAATGTAGGCTGATTTCAAATTCATCCTGCAATGTTTGTCATTCTATGTTGAATTAACCTTTTATACAAATGGATTTTTTTCTTTAATTCTGATATATCTTTGGAAGCAGTTTTGAAAGGATCTTACTCTTAATTGATTGTTTGAAGAAATATGAAACCATTCTGTTTTTTCTTTTACACGATTTTTGTTCTCCAAATGTTTGTGTTTACAATTTGCATGTTGTGGCATCTAGTCTATTATGCATGACCCAAGATTGTTTTTAGATAACATTACACTATAGGCCTAGTTATCCTGTGTTTTTGTTGATTTTCTGTATTATCAGTTGTAAAATCCCACTATTTACACTTCCTCCATATAGAAACACAGCAATTGCTTTAAGAAAGACCATCGTATCAATGAAATCTAGCTAACTGGTATATAGCCTACTTAAACTTACATCAATTGTATTTTAGAAAGAAACTATGTAGGCTAATTACGGACGCGTCTGGCCGGAAGGGCTGAGCAATCTAGTAAAATAACAAACGTGTGTATAGGTAAATTACCCGCACCTCTCTCTCTCTCTCTCTCTCTCTCTCTCTCTCTCTCTCTCTCTCTCTCTCTCTCTCTCTCTCTCTCTCTCTCTCTGGGGGTATTTTTAGTTTAAATTTTCAATCTTTTTGTGAAGTATTTTAAGATATATATGTGAATAAACATGTGTCAGTTATGACCATAAAACTTTTGATCTGGATCTAAAGCTACGGACGAAAACAAACAAAAAGTTTGGGCATGAAAGTTTCGACCATTAGGTATTTGAATATGTTGACATTTGCACACCTGCGCCAATTAATTTGTTTAACACATGCTAATTTAAGCCAAACGAGGTGTAGTGAGATTACACAAGATGGCATTAGGTAAGACTGTTATCAGAATTTTGGTCGAAAGCCGTTCAAGTGCAATTTTCATGTACTGTAAGATACAAGTGACAAGTCATGAAGGCCCGCTGGAGTTCCTTTACCGAAGGTAAACCATATTCAGTCTATGGCTTCACCTTGTAAGGCTTAATGCATGCTGTAGAAACTTTTTAAAGTAAAAAATGTACAACGCCTACTATGAGGAAATTTCTAGAGAAAGACTTGAGATAGTTGGTTGAAATATTCTTTTACTGTCATAAATTAAATGTTTTCGATTTTTTAGATGCAATTACATCAATAAATTGTAAGGGTGATGGAAAACAATTAAGATATGAATTTTTAATAATCGCATTCCTGAGTTTGGCTCTCACTCAGTAACCGCAACCTTGGTGTCATAATTTCGCTGTTCAATTTATTGCTATCTATTTTTTAGGTAATGAGAAACAGAAAACTGGTTAGAAGGGAAATAAATAAAAGTTAATGTATTACTGGATTGATTGAGGTTATTATGTGTGAAGAAATTTGTTAATGACAATTATATTTACCATAAAAAAAATAGCGATAAAACTTCACCATTGGCAACTTTACAAATGACGTCATCAACAATAACAAATAACCCCCGATTACCAGACTTACTCTTCTAGTTTTCATTGTTTGGTAGTGGTTCTTGTATAGACGATGGCATGATTGGTTAACAATTGGATGTAGGGTTTTATCATATTTTGAATTAAAGAAGTTCATCATTTAGATTATATAATTTTCAGCATTAAAATTTATGCAAGTTACTTCATATTGTATTTTCTAAAAATTAGTAATACTTAGAAACCCTACCATTTCATTCACCGATTATAATTTGCATAGAGCTGAACAAAGTCAAGTTTGTGCAGTCAGCATTCTCTTCGCTCCAAATTAAGGTAAATGTTGGTTATTTTTTATGCTTGTTGGAGATGAATTAGTTCTTTTGGGTTTGAGCTGATATGATGAAGGTGGAACATTAATTTGCAACTGAAATACTGATATGCCAGTGGTCACTTTTAAAATGTTAGTGTGAGCAATTGTCTTTGTTGGTGGTAGTCCTACCGTGGTGACATTCGTGTCCTGGGATGTTGCCTCACCAATAATGACACCAAATATTGTTTATGTTGACGCAAGAACTTTATACCTTTAATGCAAAGGCATGCTTATTTGTTTTGTTAATTATAGGCATGTATTTTTATTATTATTATTATTATTTGCTAAGCTACAATCCTAGTTGGAAAGTCAGGGGCTCTAACAGGGAAAATAGTGGTGTTTGTTTACGAGAGCACGCTCTCCATTTATTCCAAAATTATGCAGTCCTGCAGCTCTCCTCTTTTTTTACAATAATTGGGAGGTTCTTTAAATGCTGGGAAAGTAAAAAATAGCAAGATGTTATGCAAGGGGGAGGGGGAGGGGTTGGTGGAGGAGGTACTAAACGACCTGGAACCGACACCGTCAATACAGTCAATCAAAGAGAAGTTCGTGAATTCAGCGCACATTTGGTATATATTTGAAATATATTCTAAATTAAAAATGGACCAATTACTCAAAAGTGTCACCATTTGAGAAGTGTGTATTTTCTATTAGGTAAATATTTAATATAGATCATATGAAAGTGTTTTTTTAAAGAAACTATTTTGAGAATTACTAATTTTCCCAGACGACGTTTTGCTACACTAACACCATCTATTGACCACTGCCTAAGGACCAATGAAAACAGTCTTACTCTGCAAAAATAGTCATTCTTGTAAAAAGTTTCTTTAAAAAAAGATAAGATCTATTGTCAAGTATTACCAAATAAAATATACAGTTCACAAATAGTGACACTTTTGAGTAATTGATCCATTATTTAATTTATTATATATTTTGAATATATATATCAAATGTCCGCTGACGTCACAAACTTCTGTTAGGTTGACTCTGTTGACGATGTCGGTTCCCGGTCGCTTAGTACCTCCTCAACCAACCCCTCCCCCTCCACCCCCTCCCACAACATTTGTTATTGTTTTTTTTTTTTTGCTTTCCCAGCATTTAAAGAACCTCCTAATTACTGTACAATAAGAGGAGAGCTGCAGGAATGCCTAATTTTGGAGTAAATGGAGAGGGTGCTCTTGTAAACAAATACCAAAGTAGGTCAGTGAGGAAAGGAAACGAAGAAAAATAAAATATTGTAAGAAGAGCAACATTAAAATAGATATCTTTTATATAAACTTTAAAAACTTTAACAAAACAAGAGGAAGAGAAATAATGTAGAATATTGTGCCCGAGAGTACCCTCAAACAAGAGAACTCTAACCCAAGACAGAGGCTATGGCACTACCCAAGACTAGAGAACAATGGTTTGATTTTGGAGTGTCCTTCTCCTAGAAGAGCTGCTTACCATAGCTAATGAGTCTTCAACTCTTACCAAGAGGAAAGTGGCCACTGAACAATTACAGTGCAATAGTTAACCCCCTTGGGTGAAGAAAAATTGCTTGGTAATCTCAGTGTTGTCAGGTGTATGGGGACAGAGGAGAATCTGTAAAGAATATGCCAGACCATTCGGTTTGTGTATAGGCAAAGGGAAAATGAACCGTGACCAGAGAGAAGGATCCAATGTAAGACTGTCGGGACCGTCAAAAGAACTCATAACTCTCTAGCGGTAGTACCTCAATGGGTGGCTGGTGCCCAGGCCAACCTACTACCCACCTATTGCAGTACTTGTGTATATACTGCCAGTTCAGCAGGGTACGTGTTATAAGCATAGTCGTATAGAAGAAAAGCTTTGTCTACTGTTGTCTTGTTAGAGATATTTCATGAAAATTTATTTTGATTCATCCAGTTGCAGGTATAAGGTACAATTTTGTATATTGAACAAACACTTTCTATCTCATGGTTATTTTAAGGTAATGGTTGTTGGTTGTGTGAAAGGTGATTGAGGTCATATTACTGATACAATTACCCTTTATACTTGGTCAGTTTAGGTTTAAGTTGTATGTCGGGGTAGATGACGAAGGACGCACTATCCTATGGTTGGTCAGTTTAGGTTGTGGCATTGGGGCCATAGTTAAATAAGGACACAGCATCCTAGGTTAGTGTATGAAGGAACATGTGTTTTGATGTTTACGAGGACTGATAAAATTAGTATCTTCCATGCAAATTTTGCTAGAAATGCTCGGTTTTTGCAGTCCATGGGTAAGAGCATATACATCTAGAACAGGTTAGGTTGGGATCCCTTAGATTAGTACAGGTTAGGTAAAGATACCTTAAATTAGTACAGGTTAGGTGGGTTTACTTTAGATTAGTACAGGTTAGGTAGTGATACCTTAGATTAGTACAGGTTAGGTGGGGATACCTTAGATTAGTACAGGTTAGGTGGGGATACCTTGGATTAACACAGGATAGGTGGGGATACCTTAAATTAGTACAGGATAGGTGGGGATACCTTAGATTAGTACAGGTTAGGTGGGGATACCTTAGATTAGTACAGGTTAGGTGGGGATACCTTGAATTAGTACAGGTTAGGTGGGGATACCTTAGATTAGTACAGGTTAGGTAGTGATACCTTAGATTAGTACAGGTTAGGTGGGGATACCTTAGATTAGTACAGGTTAGGTGGGGATACCATAGATTAGTACAGGTTAGGTGGGGATACCTTATATTAGTACAGGTTAGGTGGGGATACCTTAGATTAACACAGGATAGGTGGGGATACCTTAAATTAGTACAGGGTAGGTGGGGATACCTTAGATTAGTACAGGTTAGGTGGGGATGCCTCAGATTAGTACAGGATAGGTGGGGATACCTTAGATTAATACAGGATATGTGGGGTACATTAGATTAATACAGGTTAGGTGGGGATACCTTAGATTAATACAGGATAGGTGGGGATACCTTAGATTAGTACAGGATATGTGAGGATACCTTAGATTAATACAGGTTAGGTAACGATACCTTAAATTAGTACAGGTTAGGTGGGGATACCTTAGATTAGTACAGGTTAGGTGGGGATACCTTATATTAGTACAGGTTAGGTGGGGATACCTTAGATTATTACAGGTTAGGTGGGGATACCTTATATTAGTACAGGTTAGGTGGAGATACCTTAGATTAATACAGGATAGGTGGGGATACCTTAGATTAATACAGGATAGGTGGCGTACCTTATATTAGTACAGGTTAGGTGGAGATACCTTAGATTAATACAGGATAGGTGGGGATACCATAGATTAGTACAGGATATGTGGGGATACCTTAGATTAATACAGGTTAGGTAACGATACCTTAAATTAGTACTGGTTAGGTGGGGATACCTTAGATTAGTACAGGTTAGGTGGGGATACCTTATATTAGTACAGGTTAGGTGGAGATACCTTAGATTAATACAGGATAGGTGGGGACACCTTAGATTATTACATGTTAGGTGGGGATACCTTATATTAGTACAGGTTAGGTGGAGATACCTTAGATTAATACAGGATAGGTGGGGATACCTTATATTAGTACAGGTTAGGTGGAGATACCTTAGATTAATACAGGATAGGTGGGGATACCTTATATTAGTACAGGTTAGGTGGAGATACCTTAGATTAATACAGGATAGGTGGGGATACCTTAGATTAATACAGGTTAGGTGGCGTACCTTATATTAGTACAGGTTAGGTGGAGATACCTTAGATTAATACAGGATAGGTGGGGATACCATAGATTAGTACAGGATATGTGGGGATACCTTAGATTAATACAGGTTAGGTAACGATAATTTAGATTAGTACAGGTTAGGTGGGGATACCTTAGATTAGTACAGGTTAGGTGGGGATACCTTATATTAGTACAGGTTAGGTGGAGATACCTTAGATTAATACAGGATAGATGGGGATACCTTAGATTAATACAGGATAGGTGGCGTACCTTATATTAGTACAGGTTAGGTGGGGATACCTTAGATTAATACAGGATAGGTGGGGATACCTTAGATTAGTACAGGATAGGTTGGGATACCTTAGATTAATACAGGATAGGTGGGGATACCTTAGATTAATACAGGATAGGTGGCGTACCTTATATTAGTACAGGTTAGGTGGGGATACCTTAGATAAATACAGGATAGGTGGGGATACCTTAGATTAGTACAGGATAGGTGGGGATACCTTAGATTAATACAGGATAGGTGGCGTACCTTATATTAGTACAGGTTAGGTGGGGATACCTTAGATTAGTACAGGATAGGTGGGGATACCTTAAATTAATACAGGATAGGTGGCATACCTTATATTAGTACAGGTTAGGTGGAGATACCTTAGATTAATACAGGATAGGTGGGGATACCTTAGATTAGTACAGGATAGGTGGGGATACCTTATATTAATACAGGATAGGTGGGGTACCTTAGATTAGTACAGGTTAGGTGGGGATACCTTGGATTAATACAGGATAGGTGGGGATACCTTAGATTAGTACAGGTTAGGTGGGGATACCTTAGATTAGTACAGGTTAGGTGGGGATGCCTCAGATTAGTATAGGGTAGGTGGGGATACCTTAGATTAATACAGGATAGGTGGGGTACCTTAGATTAGTACAGGTTAGGTGGGGATACCTTAGATTAATAGAGGATAGGTGGGGATACCTTAGATTAGTACAGGATATGTGGGGATACCTTAGATTAATACAGGATAGGTGGGGTACCTTAGATTAGTACAGGTTAGGTAACGATACCTTAAATTAGTACAGGTTAGGTGGGGATACCTTAGATTAGTACAGGTTAGGTGGGGATACCTTAGATTAGTACAGGTTAGGTGGGGATACCCTAGATTAGTACAGGTTAGGTGGGGATACATTAGATTAGTACAGGATCGGTGGGGATACCTTAGATTAATACAGGATAGGTGGGGTACCTTAGATTAGTACAGGTTAGGTGGGGATACCTTATATTAGTACAGATTAGGTAGTGATACCCTAGATTAGTACAGGTTAGGTGGGGATACCTTAGATTAGTACAGGTTAGGTGGGGATATCCTAGATTAGTACAGGTTAGGTGGGGATACCTTATATTAGTACAGATTAGGTGGAGATACCTTAGATCAATACAGGATAGGTGGGGATACCTTAGATTAGTACAGGATAGGTAGGGATACCTTAGATTAATACAGGATAGGTGGGGTACCTTATATTAGTACAGGTTAGGTGGGGATACCTTATATTAGTACAGGTTAGGTGGGATGCCTTAGATTAGTACAGGATAGGTGGGGATACCTTAGATTAATACAGGATAGGTTGGGTACCTTAGATTAGTACAGGTTAAGTGGGGATACCTTGGATTGATACAGGATAGGTGGGGATACCTTAGTTGTTCCGTAACCGAAATACAAACCACGCTATTTACACAGGGTATTACTTTCGGCGTAGCTGAAATGACGAGCCATTAGATTTTTAACGAGGGTTAACTACCACCCCGCTAGTTAGCAGGGGGTAGGGAAGGGGTTGCTTGCTACCCCTCCCCCCCCACACTGGTGAGTTGTCCCACTTCACTTTTGGCTCCAACGAAGTACAGACGTTTCTGTTTTCGTCTTCGTTAATGACAGCCTTAATCTGTTTTTTTGCTTTTTCTAGTTCTGTGTGTTTGGAAGTTGGCCTCGACCGTTATCATCGCTATGCGCAAGTGCCCTGGATTCGCTGGCCACCCTTGTGGGACCTTCATGTCAGCGGAGGACACCGATCCTCACACCCTTTGCCCGCAGTGCCGAGGCCAACGGTGTGAGATGGAGAATACTTGCAGTGAGTGTAGGGAGTGGTCTGCCTCCCAGTGGGAGAAGTTCAGCCGTCGGCGTAAGAAGAAGTCCAAGAGAGACCGTTCTCCTTCAGGGGTAACCTTGAAGAAAGAAGGCTCTAAGGACTCTCCTTCTGCCGCCCGAACTTCCTCCGAAGCTCCCACTTGATCGGTCTCTCGTGAGAGACTGCCGAGTGGTAGCGCATGCCCTAGTGGTGTTTCCCGACCTCGGGGTGCGGGAGAGGGGGTTGCCTCCCTTAGCGTGGCAGCTCCCTCTTCTCCTTCAGGGGAGGATATTTTGGATTTTAATGAATATGACCAAACTGTTTCTAATGATGATTTGTTCCAGCTTTGGGCTTCCTTGGGGCTTAAGGGCTCGCCCTCCAAGGAAGCCCTGTTTGACCTTATCCAGCTGGGGCTGCGGTCAAACAGTCGCCGGTAATACCGGAGGTACTCCCTTCGGATATTGTCGACACTATCTTGGCAGGGCCTTCCGACGGGTCTGGTCAAACCCTTGATGCTGCGCCTGTTGCGGATGTTGCTGAAAGCTCTCCTCCCCCCTCCGAACATCCTTCGAGGGGGAGGGGAGTCCCACGGTCTCTCCTGCGAGCGGGTCTCCCCCTCGGGGGAGTGCACTGACAGAGACTCCTCTTCGGAGGACTGATGACTTGGACGCCCTTCCTCGAGGTCGTATTCGCCGTAAGGCCCGTCGGCCTCTCCGCAGCAGAGGACTTCCTTCTCCCTATAAGGGAGTTAGGAGGCGCCTCTTTGGGTTGTCGTCGCCTGTTCCTTCCCCTGAGGAGGAGCCCCCCCCCCCCCCCCCCCCCCCCCGTCAGAAGCAGACCGTCGCAGTATCGTCCCTTGACCTCTCCGCAGATCGTTCGCAGTATCCTACGCCTGCCAGACCTTCCGACCTACCTTCTCCGTTCCTGGCAGCAGATGCGCTTTGGGCGCCTTCTCACCCTGTTATCCGACAGGCACCGATCCCTTCGGGGAAGAGGGACTCTACCCACGGTGTGGGTAAGTCTCTTGCGCGTCAGGGTTCCCCTGCGCGCCCACCTGTGTGTTCGCGTGTAGTAGCGCACAAGCGCTCTCCAGAGTTACAGTCTTCGGACTTAACTCGCCAGCGCTCTCCTGCTCGGCAGCGATCACCTGCTCGCCAGCGCTCTCCTGCTCGGCAGCGATCACCTGCTCGGCAGCGATCACCTGCTCGCCAGCGCTCTCCTGCTCGGCAGCGATCACCTGCTCGCCAGCGCTCTCCTCGCTGGTCTCCTGTGAAACAGCAGCGCCCTCATGTTCCTGATGTGCGCAAGGCGCACCTTCGTTCTCCTGTGCGCAGCCGCGCTACTGCGCAGCTGTTCCTGATACGCGCCAACGATCGCCACCGCGTTTACGATCGCCACCGCGTTTACGATCGCCACCCGCGTTTACGATCGCCACCGCGTTTACGATCGCCACCGCGTTTACGATCGCCAGATCTGGACTTAGGCAAGGGTTCCATCCCATCGCCTCGCCCTCGCGCCCCTGCGCGCCCTTCTGCTCCTGAGCAACAGCGCACACGCTCTCCGGAGCGCCCATCTAGAGCTCCTGTACGCGAGCGTTCGCCTGCGCGTTTGTCTCCGTCCATCTCTTTAGATGTGTGCAGTAACCTTACTACGCGCCAACGATCTCCTGCGCGCCCACGCGATCACTCGCCTGTGCACAAACGCTCTCCTGAGTGCCAACGCCCTCTTAAGACTGATCGCCCCAGGTCTCCGACTCGCCCGCGCGATAAATCGCCTGTCCGTGGTACGCGCCGTCGTTCTCCTGAGTCCACAAGACATCGCTCGCCAACGCGCCAGCATTCGCCAACGCTCTCCGCCTGGCAAACGCTCGCCAAGTCGCTCGCGACATTACTCGCCCGAACATCGTCGTTCTCCTACGCGCCGCCAGCGGTCGCCTAGTTTTTAGCGCACCCCTTCACCTACGCGCCCACGCGCACCTTCACGTGCGCGCCAGTGCGTCCCTTCGCCTGCGCACCCGCGCCCCCACTCGCCAGCGCGCCCATGCGCCATCTCGCCCACGCGCCCTCTCGCCCGCACGCAAACGTCCCCATGCCCATTCTTCTCCACGCGCAATGCGCCCGCGCTTCGGAAATCGCCTGCTCGCGATCCCTCGAATGCTATTTTGCGCGAGCGCCGCCGCTATCCCCATTCTCGCAGGGATCATCAGCGCGGCCAACTGTTAGGGACGCTGACTTCCAGATCTTCCTCTGAATCGCCACCGCGCAAGCGTAGGATATCCTACCAGGATCAGGACCAGGAAGGATCTACGGAGAGGTCCATGCAACATTCTTTTTCTTCTTCTTTTCAGGCAGGCCCCGTGGTGTCCACTCCGAAGGGTCAGGAGATCCCCTTCCCTCCAGCAGGGATAACTGACACTGCGTCAGTTACCCGTCAGCCTTGGTTCCGTCACATAATGAACGCAGTGGTTCAGGCCGTGAAGCCTGCCCTCGTTGATTTGGGACTTAAACCAACGGCAGACTCATCCCCGCTGAAGAGAAGGAGAGGAGTGGACTTCGTGGTGACTTCTCCCTGGGAGAAGTTGGTTCCCAAGAGGTCCGTCAGGAAGGCTCCCTCTCCTCCACGATCGGTTTCTCCTCCCATGGACGAGGTTTTTCCGTCCTCAGGAGAGTCCAGCGAGGCAGGGGTGTCTCCCACAGCACCAATGGGAGGAACCCCTCCTCTTAGGAGAGAAATTTCTCGCGAGGAAGCTCCCTTCCGGACCTCTTTGCTGGAGTCCTGTATTCCTCCTAGGAGGGAGCCCAAAGACTCAAAGACAATTCCTAAATCGTCATCCAGGATCCATCCAGAGCCAACCAGACCCCGGGAGAACGTCTACGTGTCTCCCCAAGATGAGCCTTTGGGGACCGGAGACTTAGGAGGAGACCAGTTTCTTGTCAGAACACGCGTTCTGGCAGGTCCTAGGCTTGATGAGGCAACTCAACAAGTTTAAAGCCCCGGAGACTGCCCCTCGAGAGGACAAGGACACGGTGCTAGACCAATTCTACGGCACCCAGAAACCCCTGAAGACCAGCGCAGCTTTGCCTTGGTCCAAAGGGGTGAAAGGGGCCAGGGACAGGGTCGAAGCCCAGCTCTCTGAGCTCGCCTCCTCCGGTCGTTCTTCTGCCGGGCACAAACTCCTCCCGCCTCCTCGAGTACATCAGAGGAGGTACTTTGAGATCATGGGGGAGTCGAGTATGGCTCTTCCACTTCACCATTCTGTGGAAGAGCTGACCAGGGGAGCTCCTCTCGAGAAGCTCTCCGCTCGGCAGGTGACTTTCTCGGCGTCGGAGATCTTGAGCCTAGAGAAGGTCACAAAGAGTGCCATGCAGGCAACTTCGTGGCTGGATATTTGGCTGGGATCTCTGGGCATCGTATTGCGCTCTGAGGATCTGTCCAAGGAGAGCAATAGGAAGGCCTTGGAGACCTTCCTCCTTTCGGGCACACGTTCGATCGAGTTCCTCGCTCACCAGGTTACTAACCTGTGGGCTAACTCGATCCTCCAGCGTCGCGATGCAGTGACCGAGAGGTTCCATCTGAAGGTCCCCGCCGTGGATGTCTGCAGGCTCAGGCACTCCTCCATCACGGGGAGAGATCTGCTTGAGCCCAAGGAGATAGAACGAACAGCTGAGAGGTGGAGGAGATCGAATCAGGATTCTCTCCTCCGGAGGGCCCTTACTTTTCGGCCCTACAAGCCTCCAACGCCTCAACTGCAACAGCAGCCTCGCAAGACACCGAAGAAGGCTCCGGCAGCTAAGACAGGGGTGTCTAAGCCGCAGCCCTTTCAAACCAAGGACAGAAGGCGCGACAAGTCCTTTAGGGGAGGAAAGAATCCTAGGGGTAGCGGCCGATGCCGCAAGCGCTAGGATCGGCAATCCCCCCGCGTGTCCACCTGTGGGGGGATGTCTAAAAAGTTGCGTGCACAGGTGGCAGCAATTTGGGGCCGATTCTTGGACGGTCTCCGTGATCGGCCAAGGTTATCGCATCCCATTCACGACGTCTCCACCTCCCCTGACAGCGAATCCAGTGTCGCTGAACTCCTATGCCATGGGATCGGCAAAGGGGTTAGCCCTTCGGGCAGAAGTCGAGACCATGGTCAAGAAGGATGCTCTCCAGGAGGTCAATGACGGCTCCCCAGGCTTCTTCGGTCGACTCTTTCTTGTAAAGAAGGCGTCTGGAGGCTGGAGACCGGTCATCGATCTCTCAGCCCTGAACAAGTTTGTCAAACAAACTTCATTCAGCATGGAGACAGCGGACACGGTCAAACTTGTAGTGAGACCGCAAGACTTCATGAGCACACTGGATCTGAAGGACGCGTACTTCCAGATCCCAATCCATCCGTCTTCCAGGAAGTACTTGAGATTCATCCTAGACAGCAAGATCTACCAGTTCAAGGTGCTGTGTTTTGGTCTCTCCACAGCACCTCAGGTGTTCACCAGAGTGTTCACACTGATTTCGTCGTGGGCGCACAGGAACGGCATACGTCTCCTCCGTTATCTGGACGACTGGCTGATCCTGGCAGACTCAGAGTCGACCCTTCTTCGACACCGGGACAGGCTTCTGGAGGTTTGCCAAGATCTGGGGATCATGGTAAATCTCGAGAAGTCCTCTCTGCTTCCGACGCAACGACTGGTATATCTAGGCATGATATTAGACACCGATCTCCACAAAGCATTTCCATCAGACGACAGGATAGCAAGGCTGAGGAGGGTCGTAGAACCTTTCCTCAGGCGGGAAGAGCTTCCAGCCCAATCATGGTTACGTCTACTAGGTCACCTTTCCTCCCTGGCACGTCTAGTCCCGAACGGCCGCCTCAGGATAAGATCCCTGCAATGGCGGTTAAAGTCCCGGTGGAATCAAGACTCCGATTCTCCGGACTTTCTGGTTCCTGTAGGATCCACGGAACTGACGGACCTTCGGTGGTGGCTGAACGACGTGATCCTTCGAAAGGGAGTGGATCTTCTCGTCCTCCCCCCGGATTTGACTCTGTTTTCGGACGCGTCAAAAGAAGGGTGGGGGGCCCACGTTCTGAACCAAAGGATCTCAGGCCTCTGGTCAGAATCAGAAAAGTACCTCCACATCAACCTGCTAGAAATGAAGGCCGTTTTCCTGGCCCTTCAACAGTTCCAACGGACCCTGGCAGGCCACTCCGTAGTGGTGATGAGCGACAACACCACGGTAGTGGCTTACATCAACAAGCAGGGAGGTAACTTTTCTCAACAGCTATCCCATCTTGCAGTAGAGATTCTGAGATGGTCCGAAATCCACTCGATAACACTTTCGGCTTGCTTCATTCCTGGCAAGAGGAATGTGCTCGCCGACAGTCTGAGCAGAGCGACGCAGATAGTGAGTACCGAGTGGTCTTTGGATCCTCAGATAGTCAACAAAGTCCTGACTTTGTGGGGTTCCCCGACAGTAGATTTGTTCGCGACAGCCTTGAATTTCAAGCTGCCCCTGTACTGCTCTCCAGTCCCGGACCCCAAGGCTCTCTGGCAAGATGCTTTTCAGCAGAGGTGGGACAACATCGACGTTTACGCCTTCCCACGTTTCTGTCTGATGAGAAGGGTGCTCAACAAGACCAGACTATTGGTCAATCTCTCCATGCCTCTAATAGCTCCGCTATGGCATCACGCGGAATGGTTCCCGGACCTTCTGCAGCTCCTGACGGAGCTTCCGAGAGAACTTCCCCCACGACACGAGCTACTCAGACAACCACACTGCAACATCTTCCACAAAGCCGTAGCGTCGCTTCGGCTTCACGCCTTGAGACTATCCAACGTTTCCTTACGGAGAGAGGATTTTCGCAACAGGTTGCGGACAGGATGTCTCGCCACCAGCGCGAGTCCTCTATCGGAGTCTACCAGGCGAAGTGGAAGGTCTTCTGTGGTTGGTGTCGTGGGAGGGGTATCTTTCCACTCGATGCCTCTATTCCAGCAATAGCGGAGTTCCTCGTGTATTTACGGGAGGAAATGCGCCTTTCGGTCTCGGCGGTAAAAGGCTATCGCTCAGCCTTAAGCCTGGCTTTTAGGCTGAAAGGAGTGGACATTTCCTCTTCGTTAGAACTTTCCCTACTCGTGCGCAGCTATGAGCTTACCTGCCCTCAGTCAGAAGTAAGACCTCCTCCTTGGAACGTGTTTCAGGTCCTCAGGGCTCTGAAGAGAGCTCCGTTTGAACCATTATGCCAGGCGTCTGATCGCCACCTGTCTTGGAAGACGGCTTTCCTGCTCGCTTTGGCCTCGGCCAAGCGAGTTAGTGAACTTCACGGTCTTTCTTACGACGTCGCCCATTCAAGGGGATGGGGGGAAGTAACGTTTCAGGTTCGTTCCTGAGTTTGTTGCCAAGACTCAGAACCCTGGGGTGTCGGACCCTAGGTTTGACTCCTTCGGGGTAACGAGTCTTCGTTCTGTAACAAGTGACCCAGACCATCTGTTACTTTGCCCAGTGAGGAGTCTGAGGCGTTACTTAAAAAGAACAGCTGCAGTCCATCCTCAGGTGCAGGCGTTATTCGTGAGCACAGGAAGGACGAAGAGGAGGGTCACTAAAAACACCATCTCGGCCTGGATTCGGATGGTTATTCAGCACGCCTTGAATCCTGACCCTCCTCCGTCACGTCGCCCTAGAGCGCACGATGTCGGGCATCGCTACGTCCCTGGCCTTCAAGAGGAATTTCTCTGTGACGCAGGTCTTGCAAGCTGGGGTCTGGAAGCGCCAAACGACCTTCACAGCACACTACCTGCAGGACGTGACCCACAGGAGCCTCGATACCTTCTCTATTGGCCCTGTGGTGGCTGCACAACAGCTGGTCTAACCTCAGGCTCCTTAATGGACAGGTAGCAGAAGGTTGGGGGCATTGTTACCCGGTTTTAGTCTGCGTGATTGAAAGAGTAAGTCTGGCCCTTACTTCTTTCTTCATTCTTCCCTCCCTTGGGGAAATCAGCATCCTGGTCTCTGCATAGCTAACCTCAACCTCTGCAGGTAAACCATGCTCCTAGTATTAGCTGTAATACTGTTTGCGTCCCCCATACCCTGACAAGGTGGTATTGGGAACGTCCTAGCCTAGATTTCTATCTAAAGAACTCCAGGTCAACTTCCTAGGACGAGTCACAACTTCCTCCAGACACAAGCTTATGTAGGCCGCACATTCGTCGCTAGCAACGAAAGTGCGAGGTGCAGGGACCCCCTTTCTCGAGTGCTGCTCACTCGGATTTCGGGTCCCCGGGTAAAGTCAAAGCCAGTAAGGCTGGGGATTTTCTGCCCTTCCTAAGGGGTAAGTCACCATATGTAAATAGTGTGGTTTGTATTTCAGTTACGGAACAAATGACAAATTCGGAGATAATTTGTATTTTTCCTAACCATACAAACCTTAGCTATTAACTCATATTTGCCCGCCAGCCCTGTTCCCCAAGTCAAGTCCTACCTCTAAGTGAAGTGAGACAACTCGCCAGTGTGGGGGGGGGGGAGGGGTAGCAAGCTACCCCTTGCTAACTACCGGCGGGGGGGGGGGGTTAGTTAACCCTCGTTAAAAATCTAATGGCTCGTCATTTCAGCTACGCCGAAAGTAATACCCTATGTAAATAGCTAAGATTTGTATGGTTAGGAAAAATAAAAATTATCTTCGAATTTGTCATATTAGTACAGGTTAGGTGGGGATACCTTAGATTAGTACAGGATAGGTGGGGATACCTTAGATTAATACAGGATAGGTGGGGTACCTTAGATTAGTACAGGTTAGGTGGGATACCTTAGATTGGGACAGGTTAGGTGGGGATACCTTAGATTAGTACAGAATATGTGGGGATACCATAGATTAGTACAGAATATGTGGGGATACCTTAGATTAGTACAGAATAGGTGGGGATACCTTAGATTAATACATAATAGGTGGGAATACCTTAGATTAGTACCTGGTACAGCTTAGGTGGGGATACCTTATGTTAGTACAGGTTAGGTGAGGATACCTTAGCTTATTACAGGTTAGGTGGAGATACCTTAGATTAGTACAGATTAGGTGGGAATACATTATAATTAGTACAGGTTAGTTGTAAAGACTAGATTAGTACAGAATAGGTGGGGATACCTTAGATTAGTACAGAATAGGTGGGAATACCTTAGATTAGTACAGAATAGGTGGGAATACCTTAGATTAGTACAGAATAGGTGGGGATACCTTAGATTAGTACAGAATAGGTGGGGATACCTTAGATTAGTACAGAATAGGTGGGAATACCTTAGATTAGTACCTGGTACAGTTTAGGTGGGGATACCTTATGTTAGTACAGGTTAGGTGGAGATACCTTAGATTAGTACAGGTTAGGTGTGGATTATTTAGATTATTACAGGTTAGGTGGGGATACCTTAGATTAGTACAGGTTAGGTTGGGATATCTTAGATTAGTACAGGTTAGGTGTGGATAATTTAGATTATTACAGGTTAGGTGGGGATACCTTAGATTAGTACAGGTTAGGTTGGGATATCTTAGATTAGTACAGGTTAGGTGTGGATAATTTAGATTATTACAGGTTAGGTGGGGATACCATAGATTAGTACAGGTTAGGTTGGGATATCTTAGATTAGTACAGGTTAGGTGTGGATAATTTAGATTATTACAGGTTAGGTTGGGATATCATAGATTAGTACAGGTTAGGTGTGGATAATTTAGATTATTACAGGTTAGGTGGGGATACCTTAGATTAGTACAGGTTAGGTTGGGATATCTTAGATTAGTACAGGTTAGGTGTGGATAATTTAGATTATTACAGGTTAGGTTGGGATATCATAGATTAGTACAGGTTAGGTGTGGATAATTTAGATTATTACAGGTTAGGTGGGGATACCTTAGATTAGTACAGGTTAGGTAAGGATACCTTAGATTAGTACAGGTTAGGTTGGGATATCATAGATTAGTACAGGTTAGGTGTGGATAATTTAGATTATTACAGGTTAGGTGGGGATACCTTAGATTAGTACAGGTTAGGTAAGGATACCTTAGATTAGTACAGGTTAGGTTGGGATATCATAGATTAGTACAGGTTAGGTGTGGATAATTTAGATTATTACAGGTTAGGTTGGGATACCTTAGATTAGTACAGGTTAGGTGTCAATACTTTAGCTTAGTACAGATCAGGTGGGGATACCTTATTTTAGTACAGGTTAGGTGGGGATACCTTAGATTAGTACAGGTTAGGTGTGTATAATTTAGATTAGTACAGGTTAGGTGTCAATACTTTAGCTTAGTACAGATCAGGTGGGGATACCTTATATTAGTACAGGTTAGGTGTGGATAATTTTAAACATTAAACTTACCCGCTGGTTATATAAAAATTGCTTTAGTCCCTGACGTCGGGCAGAAATTCAAAAACTTGCGGCAATCGCAGATAGAGTTTCCAGGTGTACACTAGAGCCCTCACGGGAGATATGCCGAACCATTCCATACTTCACCAGATCTTCCCTGCCACCATTGCTGGCAACATCGTTTGGAATTCACTCTTGATTAACCTGGAATTTAGCAGTTATCTTGGTGATGTACTCCTAAATATGGGTTCTGGCATTCGCTTATTTTGTTTTTGTTTGGTATTTGTTTGCTATGTTATAGCTTAAAAGGTAGGATTAGAAGTTTTTCAATCTCCTTCAAATTAACGAAAACTTGATGGCGGTAGGTAAACACCCCGCCTTTTCTATGACGTCATAGTCATATGACGTAAGACTAGAGTATGACTTGCATTTTCTTTCTTTTTCCACAAGAATGATAAGTGAATACTTTTTCTCTTAGTATTAAGTTTTATAAGATGATACTTTTAGGTTATTTTAAGGAATTTTTGTCATTTTAGTATACTTTCTGTAGATAATCTTCAATCTGTTTTCAAAGAATTACTTAACTAGTGTTCAGTTTTATTTACGCTACGCAGTTCTCAGTCAATTGTTACAGTATTACAATTTTCTTTGTATCGTTATTTATGAAAAGTAAATTCTTCTTAAAAACCAAAGTATTTTAAGTTGTATTAGTAAAAAGGAATATGTTGATTTACAATAATATTTGCCCTTTTAGTATTTTTTCTTTAAGCTAATCTTTTTGCAAGGATTTAAGGAAATTAGCGTTCAGTTAATTTTACATGACGTAGTATTCATGACAATCGATATACAGTAGTCTCACGATTCTTTGTATCGTTGTTTACTTATTAGTTTTTGGGAATACTAAATTTTTTCGTATAATATACAGTATATAGATGTTCCAAATGTAAAATGTGACTAATCATTTTTTATTGGAAACCCTTAAGTAATAAGGGTTGTTTACATACATATATATATATATATATATATATATATATATATATATATATATATATATATATATATATATATATACAGTGATACCTCTGGATACGAAAGTTTCTGCTTACGAAAAATTCAGCATACGAAAAGTGATTCGAAGATTTTTATGCCCCAGTATACGAATAAAATTTCAGGATACGAAAACCTTACGAGATCCCAACTCTTCACCGAGAGTAATTTTAAAAAGCGCGCGCCGCCAGACTTTGAACTTGGGTAGACTCACTTACAGCCTCCCGCTCACCCATTGGTTATCTTCCTACTCAGATGCTAGCTGACGCCATAAGATCCTGCTTTCCTATTGGTCGGCAACTATCCCAGCTTGCTTACGCACAGGCGTTCATCTCTCTCTCTCTCTTTTCGTTCCGACCGCGGTATCGTTAACAGACATTGTGTGCTTTCGCTTGTTTGACGTACTGTTAATATACAGTACATTCGTACACCACGTGTTATCGTCATTAAACATTCGTTACTGTGCACTGTACTGTATTAGTGTTTACTATACATAGTATTGTATATAACGTACGTATTGTATTATATTACGTATTACTGTAGCCATGGGTCCCAAGAATGTTGCCGAAGGAAAGAAGACGACGATGCTCTCGATGGAGACGAAACTTGATATCGTAAAAAAGTACGAGTCTGGCATGCGTTTAAGTGCGATCGCCAAGGAGTATGGCCGGAATCCATCTACGATAGGCACCATCCTTAAGCAGAAGGCGGCCATCAAAGCAGTGGCACCTTCTAAGGGCGTCACTATTTTCTCCAATAAGAGAACCCACGTGCATGACGAGATGGAGAGGCTGCTTCTTGTGTGGATCAAAGACAAAGAGATCTCAGGAGACACCATCACTGAGACTACAATTTTCCAGAAGGCCTCCGCCATTTTCGGTGATCTCGTGCGTTCTCAGGCCGAAGAAGGGGCAGGAGAAGGAACATCCCAGCAGGAACCCCCAGAGTTCAAGGCTTCTCGGGGGTGGTTCAAGAAATTCAAGAGAAGGACTGGTATTCATTCAGTGGTACGGCATGGGGAGGCAGCCAGCTCGGACACGAAGGCCGCCGAAGCCTTTGTTAAAACGTTTGAAGAGTTGCCTCCGCAGGAAGGCTACAGTTCGCAGCAAGTTTTCAATTGCGACGAAACTGGGTTTTTCTGGAAGAAAATGCCTCGTCGGACGTTCATCACGGCGGAGGAGAAGAGGCTACCCGGACATAAGCCTATGAAGGACAGGCTTACCCTTGCTTTTTGCGCAAACGCCAGTGGGGACTGCAAGATAAAGCCCCTGCTAGTGTACTATTCAGAAAATCCCCGAGCCTTCAAAGCCCACAAAGTCATCAAGGAGAACCTTCCTGTGATGTGGAGGGCGAATGCTAAAGCCTGGGTAACGAGGCAACTTTTCATTGATTGGGTGAATGTCTGCTTCAGTCCGACTGTCCGAAAATATTTGGAAGAAAACCGCCTCCCTATGAAATGTCTGCTGGTGTTGGACAATGCTCCAGCTCACCCTCCTGGCCTCGAGGAATATCTTCTGGCTGAGTATTCCTTCATAAAGGTCCTATATCTACTGCCTAACACCACCCCTCTCCTCCAGCCCATGGACCAGCAAGTTATTTCAAATTTTAAAAAATTGTACACGAAGCATCTCTTCCAGAGATGTTTCCAAGTCATAGAGAATACAAACCTCACTCTGCGTGAATTCTGGAAAGTTCCTATGATACTTCTCCCTTCAGTTGACTTTAAGAAACTCATGAGAGTTTTTTCTGAAGAGTTTCCAATTTATTTTGTACCTGCTGCTCCTCGTCCCGCCTTCAGAGTTTTTCGCTTGGGAAGGCGTCGAAGGAGTCTCTGTTTTCTAAGATGGTGCCAGTAGGGCAGTGCAATAGCCCGTCCTCAATGCAGCATAAAGAGCCTAACTGCAGATGTTGGGGCTGCAGCACGTTCAGCTGCAGCCACAGGAAGTGCATTACTGCTTTTGTGAGAGAAGGCAGCGTTCCCTTTTTTGCTATGTGCTTGTGGGTTTGGGTCTTTGGGGTCTTGAGTCTGATCCTCCGTCAAAACCCTGAACAACAGTGCTGCAGTTCAACCGGCTTTGTGAGAGAAGTCGTTGTACATAGAAAAATTCTTGATCATCTAATAGAGCTTGAGGATGATGGGAGACTGGATGCAATGAGGCATTAAAACCTATGAAGCCAGCTTCCTTATCAATGAAGCAGGATAACTTTGCACCCCCCCCTTTTTTTTTCTTCCTCTCTTCTCCCTCAAGGGTTGGTCAAAGACACAGGTTTTGGTGTATAAATCAGCAAGAGGTTTCTGCATACTTTTTCTCTAAACCGCACAGACAACAGTAGGAGCCAGACTTAACTTCTAGCGAGCTGGGAGAGGAGAGGAGCAGACCTTTGGTCCGTGCTTTCGCTAAAGAATGGATGCAAAATCTTTTTCCTAGTGAAACCTCCTTAGTTACTCTGTTAGACCTCTCTGCCAATTACAGAGAGGAGCCTAAGAGACAGGCTATGCAACATCAAGTGTGTCTCTTTTTGGAGAGGGAGGCTATTGCCTGGTCCTGAATGTCACTACTCTCAACGTCTTCGTTCAGAAGACAAAGTTCTCCTGGAGACATCGAAATCAGTCCTTTCAACAGTAGGAAAGGTCCACTGGATGGTCTCTTTAGACCTCCAGGATGCTTATTTCTACATCCTCATCCATCCAAACTTCAAGCAATACCGGAAGATTCGTGTATAGGAGGAAGTTGTCCAGTTTTGGGCTCTTTGTTTCGGTCTAAGCACCACCCCTTAAATAGAGGGTGCGTCTGTTAGGACCTGTCGTTTTTCTAATCCTTAGACCTCTTCCAAGGAATGTCGATTTCAAACTTCTTCCAGCTCCATTTTCCCTAGGAGAAGAAATGTCGAACGACAAAGAAAACAGGAGGCTTTAGCGCCTGCTCGAGCATGCCTTTGGACGCCTCCCAGGACTCTCACCTTCATCATAGGAAAGGTGAGGGGAAAGTTTTTTCGTTGTCTTCAGATGACGCAGCACCCAGACGAGGCTGGCATCAACTTCCAGACCTTTGAAGAGGAAGGTGGACACCGTCAATCAGCGTCCTATCATGACACCGCAAGCTTCTGGTTGTAGTCTTTGGAGCAGTCCTGGGCGTTTTTTCTTTCTACCGAAGAAAACTCTTCTACCAAACATCCTTTTAGGATGTCGACAACTGTCAAATAGCATCCAACTCACCCAGTTGCAGGACAGTTGTCTGAGCCTAGCATGGCACCGGTTCATGCTCCTTCCCCATCGTCAAACCGGTTATCGTCTTCTGGACGCTCTGCGTGTTTTTAAACGGTGTAGAAAGAGAGCTTGTGGTAGACGTGACGTCTCCGGTACCACAACAGTTTACCCCTATTTTTATTACACTGCTAGATTTGCAACAGAAGCTCTCTTCGCTCATGCTAGTTTATCGGCCTGCGAACAACAAGAAAGTAGCAGGCCTGGACCCTGAATGTCAGGTAACTGCACACCTGGACACCAAGCATAGTGAGGCTTCTAGTTGAGATGTTCTTGATGACGAATGTCTACAATTCCCTAGTTAAATGTCGTATTTTAACCATTTTTAACCCAAGGAGTCAAGCAAACAGACGTGACATCGTACGTCCACCTAACAGGACGTCAAGCTTCCAGCAGGACATGACGTCGAGCGTCCAATAAGACGTGACGTCGAGCGTCTATCTAGACGCGAAGTTAACCATCAAGCACAATGCGACCCCGAGCGTCAAACAGCTCGTGACATGGACCTGTACGCATTCCCACCATTCAAAGTGCTGTACAAGGTGTTACAAAAGTTTATGTCTCACGAGGGAACCAGGTTGACTTTAGTGGCTCCCTTCTGGCGGTCAAGAGGTTGGTTCACAGAGGTACTGGAATGGATGGTGAACGTTCCAAGAAGCCTGCCATTGAGAATAGATCTTCTCAAACAACCTCACTTGGCAAGAGACCATCTAAACCTCCAAGCTCTACGTCTGACTGCCTTCAGACTATCGGAAAACTCACAAGATCTAGAGGATTTTCGAAGGAGGCAGCTAAGGCTATCGCTAGAACAAGGAGGACTTCTACCATCAAGGTTTACCAGTCCAAGTGGGAGGCTTTTTGAGAGTGGTGTAGAGCTATATCAGTTTCTTCATCCAGTACCTCTGTAACACAAATAGTCGATTTCTTCTTAGACCTTAGAAGAAAGCCCAACTTTTCCTCCTAGACCATCAAGGGGTACAGGAGTATGCTGGCAGCTGTCTTCGGACACAGGTTTTTAGATCTCTCAAATAATAAAGACCTTCAAGATCTTTTCAGATCTTTTGAGACTTCTAAGAAGCGTCAACAAGAATCACCAGCCTGGAATTTAGATGTTGTTTTAAAATTCCTCATGATTGACAGATTCGAGCCTTTACACTCGGCTTCTTTTAAAGATCTGACTTTGAAGACTCTTTTCTTAGTAAGTCTGGCAGCAGCTAAGAGAGTCAGTAAAGTTCACACTTTTAGCAAGATTATTGGCTTCAGAAACGGAAAAGCCATATGCTCCTTGCAACTTGGATTCCTGGCCAAAAACGAACGTCCTTCTCATCCATGGCCTAAATCTTTCGAGATTCCTAACCTCTCTGATATGGTTGGTGAAGAGTTGGGAAAGTTCTGTGTCCTGTTAGAGCACTGAAGTTCTATCTTGACAGAGCTAAAAATTTAAGAGGCAATTCAGAAGCTCTTTGGTGCGCAGTCAGGAAGCCTGCGTTACCGATGTCTAAAAACGCTCTATCATTTTTTATAAGACTGTTAATTAGAGAGGCTCACTCACACTGTGGTGAGGCAGACCTTAAGCTGCTAAAAGTAAAGACTCATAAAGTTAGAGCTGTGGCAACTTCTGTAGGTTTTAAACAAATCGTTCTCTGCAAAGCATCATGAAAACAACCTTTTGGAGGAGTAAATCTGTATTCGCCTCGCATTACTTGAAACGTGTCCAGACTCTTTATGAGGACTGCTACACTTTGGGACCATTCGTAGCAACGAGTGCAGTAGTAGGTAAAGGATCTACCACTACGTTCCCCTAATCCCTAGTACCCTTTTTCTTCTCTTGGAACTTTTATTTATTTTTATGGTTATATGTGGAGATTGGTCGACAGTCTTCCGCATTCTTTGATTTAGTCAGTTGGTCATTTTGTTCCTTGAGAGTGCCCAGAACAAGGGTATTAGTTGAGGTCCTGTCAGGATAGAGGTTACAGTATTACCTGTTTGACAGCTCCTAGAGATCTTCAGCCCCCTGGGTGGACCACGGGATCTCATAAGGATAGCAGACATAATGAGGCAGAGAATCATTGAAGTCAGCTTTCTTAACAGGTACGAACCCTTAAGCTTGTTTTAAATAACTCTTAAGTAATATTCCAACAATGTTGCTGTCTCTAACCCTCCACCAAGGGTGTCAATCAGCCATTTGTTCCGTAACTGAAATACAAACCACGCTATTCAATATGGGTAATTACTTTCGGCGTAGCTGAAATGACAAGCCGTTAGAATTTTAATGAGGGTTTACTACCCCACCGCTAGTTAGCGGGGGTAGGGAGGGTAGCTTTCTACACCCACACACACACCTGTGCTTGAGCTCACTTTGCTCTCGGCTCGGGTGGTAGTCGAACGTGTCCGCTGTCACCCTCGCCTTCTTTGACAGCCATTGCTAATACTTTTTGCTTTTCCTTTGACAGAGTGTGTGTGAAGTTGGCATCTGCTATGCGTAAGTGTCCTGGATTACCCGACCGCCCTTGTGGCACGTATATGTCGGCGGTCGAGACGGACCCCCACACCTTATGTCCTTACTGTAGGGGCCAGCGGTGTGATAGGAATAAAGTGTGTGGTGAGTGTAGGGAGTGGTCTAATTCCCAGTGGGAGAGGTTTTCTCGGCACCGGAAGAAATCCAGACGGGATATTTCTCCTTCGAAGGTTTCTTTGAAAGGAGAAAATCCCAAGGGCTCTTCTTCCGTGGCCCAAACCTCCTTCGAAGCTCCCACTCGATCGGTTTCTTCCGAGAAACTGTCGAGTGGTAGCGTAGGCTGTAGTTCTGTTGACCGATCTTGGGGTTTAGGGGAGGGAGTTGCCTCCCATAGCGAGGCAGCTCCTCCTCCTCCCCCGGGGGAGGATTTAAATATGCCTGTTTCTAATAATGATTTGTTACAGCTTTGGGCTTCCTTGGGGCTTGAGGGTTCGCCCTCCAAGGAAGCCTTGTTTGACATGATCAGCTTGGGGGCAGCTGTCAAACAATCGCCGACTTTAGCAGAGGTTGATCCTCTATCTATCGTCGACGTTGTTGTGGCAGAGGCTTCCGATGAGTTATATCAAACCTCTGCTTGTGATGTTCCCGATGTAGCTGAAGGCTTAGTTCCCCCCTCCGAACATCCTTCGAGGGAGGAACTAAGTCCAACGGTCTCTCCTGCCGGTGATTCTCCCCCTCGGGGGAGTTCACTCACAGAGACTCCTCTTCGGAGGACTGCTGATGGTCAGCCCGCTGACCCCACGGCCCCCAGAGGGCATATAGGGCGTAAAGCCCGCCCTCCTCGTCGCCGTAGAGGCCTTCCTTCACCTCACAAGGGTTTTAGGAGGCGCCTCTTCGATTCATCATCACCGCAGTCCGCTGCAGAGGAACCTCGCCGTCGTTCTCCGACTCTACCAGCTACTTCCCTGGACCTCTCTGCAGATCGTTCGCGATCTCCTTCGGTGGAAGGTCGTCCTTACAAAGGGCACGCCGACCTTCCACCCGCCAGACCTGCTGACCTGCCATCGCCGTTCCTGACTGCTGATGTGCTGTGGGCGCCAACACATCTCATTGTAAAACGGGCAACGGTCTCTTCAGGGCATCAAGGGCTTACGCACAAGTTAGTGCATAAGTCCCTTACGCGCCAGGTCTCCCCTGCGCACCAACGATCACCTGCGCGCAAGCGTTCGCCTTCAGATGTGGTTCCTTTTAAAGCGCGCTAGTGCTCACCTGCGCGCCAGCGCTCTCCTGATCGCCAGCGCGCTACTGCACGCCCTCATCCTGCTGCGCGCCTTTGTTCTCCTGCGCGCCAACGTTCGCCTACGCGCCAGCGCTCTCCTGCGCGCCCACGATCTGATCTGGGCGCAGTGGGGAAATTAACCTCTTCCCCTGCTCGCCAGCGCTCACCAACTCGCCATTGATTGCCAACGCGCCATCGGTTCCCGCTTGCGCGCAGTCTCTGATGCGCGCCCACGCCCATCACCACAGCCAGATGTGCGCTCTCATGCGCGCCCACGCGCAAGGGATATGTCTCCTGCGCGCGCGCCTAACGTTATCGCCCGCATGGGCTCTTCGGCCAGAACCTGCACGCCCCCGCACGCGTGAGCGCTTGTTCATCCTTCAGCGCGGCCTCTGCTATCTCCAGCCCGCGCCCCTGCGCGCCATCGCTCGCCCGCGCGCGCCCTCGCCATCGCCCTAACGCGCGCCAACATTCGACCGCGCGCGCGCGAACAATCTCCCACGCGCAACCCAGGGCAATTTCCATCGCGTGAGCGCCAGCGCGATCCCACGCATGAGGCTGCAGGACAACGGGCGGCCAGGTCATCTTCGTCGCGGTCCCACCCCCTACCCCCTGTAAGCGCAGAACAGCGCGCTCGCCAGTGGGAGGGAGGATTCCGGATAGATCCAGGGACTTTTCTCCTTCATCTTTTCAGGCAAACCCCCCTTTGGTAACTCCTCTTAGGGATCGAACGATCCCCTTCCCTCCAGAGGGAGTTACGCTGTCAGTCAGCAGCCTTTGTTTGGGTCCCTGGTCAGAGCAGTCATGCAGGCTTTTAAGCCTGTTCTCTCTGAGCTGGGCCACAAATCATTGGCAGCTTCTACTCCCCTGAAGAGGAAGAGAGGAGTGTCTGACGTGGTAACTTCTTCAAAGGTGAAGCTTACTCTTCGGAAATCCTCGAGGAAGGCCTCCTCACCCCCCCCAGACTTTCACTCCCTTCCCTTCGGACGAAGATTTCCCGTCCTCAGGGGAGTCACGCGAGGTGAGGCGTTCCCCATCGCACCAATGAGGGAAACCCCACCTCGCGCTGGGAAGTCTTCTCGGGTAGGGGTGGAGAAGAGCCTCCCACCATCACTGTTGGAGTCCTGCATCCCTCCCAGGAGGGAGTCGAAGGACTCTAAGACTTTGACTAAGTCATCCTCAAGGATTAGACCGAAGCCAGCCAAGCCTTCAGAGAACGTCCACGAGTCCCCCCAAGAAGACCCTTTGGGGACAGGAGACTTTGCTGCTAGCCCTTCAGGAGGGGAGCTGCAGGAGTCAGAGCATGCGTTCTGGCAGGTTCTCACCCTTATGAGGAATCTCAATGGGTTTGCGGATCCGGAGATTCCCCCTTGTGAGGGCAAGGACATGGTCTTGGACCGAGTCTTTGGTGCTTAAAAACCCTCTAAGGCCAACGCGGCTTTGCCCTGGTCTCAAGGGGTTAAGAGTGCCAGAGACAAGGTCGAAGGCCAGCTCTCCGAGCTTGCCTCCTCCAGCCGATCCAGCGCCGGCAACAAACTCCTCCCGCCTCCTCGAGTCCATGAGAAGAGGTACTTTGATATCATGGAGGAGACTTGATTAGCTCTTCCCCTACACCACTCTTTGGAAGAGCTTACCAGGGGAGTCCCTCTAGAGAGAGACTCCAACCGGCAGGTCTCGTTCTCGGCAACGGAGATCCTTAGCCAGGAAAAGGTAGCGAAGTGTGCCATGCAGGCAACTTCGTGGCTGGACATCTGGCTAGGGTCTCTGGGCATCCTGTTACGATTAGAGGACTTGTCCAAAGAAAGTACCAGGAAGGCCATAGAGACCTTTTTACTCTCAGGCACTCATACAACCGAGTTTCTAGCCCACCAAGTCTCGAACTTGTGAGCTAATACCATCTTGAAACGTCGAGATGCGGTGTCTGAGAGATTCCATCAAAAAGTCCCCAGTACCGAGATCAGCAGGTTCAGACATTCTTCCATTATGGGGAAGACCCTGATCGAGCCTAATTAGGAAATAGTCAACTCGAGATAACGGCACAATTAAATCCACAGATACATTAATGCTCTGGTAAACTTCCATCAGCACGACATGGCCTAAGCCCAAAAAACGGATTTTGAGCGTAGTGAAAAATCTATTTTTGGGTGAAAGAGCCATGTCGTCCTGATGGACCCACCCTCCTTTGGTTAAAGGATCTTAATCCCTCCCTATGGTACTGTATCTGTAAAAATACTTACAAAGCTACGGAAGAATGGTTTGGTGGCGCCGCGTAGCGGCGGATGGCTGAACTATTTTGCAGTACATTAGGAGAGTCGAGTGTTTAACGACTCCTATTTTTTCTTGGCACTTTCCCTCTCGTAGTGGAAGGCTATTTGGGGTGTAAATAGCTATGAGATGTGTCAAGATACGTCCTTACGCGATATTCCTCGGAGAAATTTAAGGGATACTCGCTCCAGGAGTTAGAATTCTGGGTACCTTCGGTAAATTCTCTGAGATATATCACTGTAGTCACATATGACTTAGGAAGCTACTAATGAAGGAACTTCCATCAGTACGACATGGCCTAAGCCCAAAAAACACATGCGTCATGTACTACAGCGCCCATGGCGCCTCCGGTGATTGGCCAAGCTCCGAACACATAAAATTACTCTAATTTCTCTGTGAAGCAGGAGCTAAAAATTATACACTGTAGAGAATAAATACTCAACTTTCCTGAGGCTGAAGAAGCTGGAGATTGAATGATAAATCCTCAATGTACCGATCACAAACGTTAGAGCAACGGAAAACCAACGTGCGAATTCGCTACAAAAATAGGAAATAAGCGCCATCTTGGATACTCGTAATAGTACGGGAGGAAGTGTAACCTTGATAACGGCTCCCCTTCTGTTTTCGTCACTCTTCCCTGTCGAAACGAAAACGCCATTCGGAGTGAAGATTGCTATGTGTAGTATCAAGATATACGTCCCCTGATATTATACGATATCCTCAAGAGAAATTTTAAGGATATTTGCGCCAGGGGTTAGAATTCTGGAGACCTAAAGGTCAGTTCTCTGGGAATATCACTGTAGCCAAATATCCCTTAGAAAGCTACCAATAGGAACCTTCCATCAGGACGACATGGCCTGATCCCAAAAATTACAGTGTATTCTTTTGGGAATATTTGCCCCAACATACGATTGTTTTTACATACGGAGCAGTTCCCGGAATGAATTAAGATTGTATGTATAGGTTCCACTGTAATAATAATAATATTAATGATAATGATATTAATAATAATAATAATAATTGATAATGATAATAATAATTGCAAAGGGACAGTTATTTACTAATGCAGTTGTGAGCCGGGTGATTGGTCTACCCCTGCTACCTCCTCCTGCTAACTAGTGGAGGGTAGTTACACCTGCAAAAGCTTCAACGGATAGTTTCAGCTATCACCAAAATATATCTCCACTGTAAAGAGCTCCAGGTCAGTACTATATAGTTCGGAAAAATACAAATTATTTCATATTTGTCATGTTTGTTCTTTTTAAGAAAATTTAGTCTAATTTTTTATAAAATTTCATTTAGGTCCTATTGTATGTCATGCCATAAATTTAATTTCCCTGGTGTAAGTGAATTAATGTATGAATATTTTTTTAGAATTGGTCTTCATAGTCCTCCACATCATGTCAATGTTTTCACGAATGTTTGGTCGTCGGAGATCTCCAGCTGAAGATGAAGCTCCCAATCCTGCAGTTGAAGCAACGGAAGAACAACCAGATGAAGTTAATAATGATGGATTTTGTTTAATAGGTAAGATTAATGTGATTAAAAGAAGGACATTAAATTTTCTCTAGGACATTAGGATAAACTACTTGGTTGGAAATCTCTTAAAGGAGAGGATAAGGTCACCCATTATCACATCTATGTCCTATAAACCTTCCTTGATAGGATGTAGCTCCACTGCCTTGTGAAGGGCACTATTCCAAGGCTGTTAAACTTCATTCCTAAAGGAAATGCTCTTTTGCACTGAACTGGATATCTTTGGTTGGCAGAAGAGGATTCAGAATTTGTTTTGGTAGAAGTTACAATGCTGTAGTATTTTTCACGAGCTGTCCTTTTATCTTGTCGTAAAAGTGGTGACTTTGTCTCATGGAGAACTGAGTAACTGATATTCTCTGTAGTCTTAGTATGCATTCCAAAGACCTCAAAGGCATGATTGCTGATTTGAAAGAGGAATAACAAAACCATTTGATTTGCCTAAAGCAGGTGTCGCCAACCTACGGCTCTTTCAAGACACTTTTGCCGCTCTAAACAGTGATCTAATTTTAAGCAAGGAAATTATGGAATGCTCAAGATAATATTTTATTAAATTTTATCAAATTTCAAAGGCATATTATAGGCAGCAGTTTTACTGATTCTTTCAATTCCATGTAAATAGTTCCAAACACTTAAAAAATATTAAATAATTTTACATTTAGATAATCTTAACCTTAAATTACGAGGCAGAGGAAACTGCTTCATGTGTTTTAGAAGAAGTGCTGCCATTTGAAAGAACGCTTACAGTGTTTGTCAGAGATCTTAAAAAATTAGCATTTCTTCACTTTCCATCACTGAAGTACAAAACTTCTGTTGATTGTGAGTTTGATGATAATGCCATAAAAACAACTTTTTTGAAAATGTTCCCAAGAATTCAAAATGGAAAGGAATTTGGTCTTTTCAGATCAAACTATATTGGGCAGATTATTTTTACTAAGTTTGTTAGCCTTTACTAATGTGAACTGAACAGAGTTGGAGCTTGAAATATCTGATTTTCAGGAAAAAAGTTAGAGGTATCAAAATTTAATGTTTTACTTTCTGATCTAGAGTATTTAGAAACACAATAAGTCACATTAATTTGTCAATATAAATGAGAATACTACTAAATCTGAAAAAAGCCGTATAAGATGGTTTTTGGGGTTTTAATGTGCATTATGAGACAACTAGAAAAATACCAATATGATTGTATTTGGAGTTTTCTCCATTTGTGATAGCAATTGTTTACAAGAATGTATCACATAAAGGGAAATCTAAGAAATAGATTTCATAATGAGAGCTTGAGATCTTGCTTAAAGCTAAAAACTACATCTTACTTTACAAACACTTACCAGTTCTCCAAGGAATCACAGGAGCAAATCTCCCATTTATTACCTTAGATGAAATTATATTTTAATTTTCAAAAATGAATTTCCTCTTAAGTTTTCAGTAAGTGGTATAATTTCCATGAATGCAATTTTGCTTGCCCTTTGTAATACTGTGACTACCATAAAAATTGCTAATAGTATTTTTGGGTCAGCCATGTCGTCCTGATGGAAGGTTCCTTTAGGCAGCTTTCTAAGGGATATTTAGCTACAGTGATACTCCCAAAGAATTGACCATAGGTCTCCAGAATTCTAACTCCTGGCGCGAGTATCCTTAAAAAAATTCTTAAGGATATCGCATAATATCAGCGGACGTATTTCTTGATACGACACATAGCAATCTTCACCCCGAATAGCGTTTTCGTTTCGAGGGGGAAGAGTGGCGAAAATGAAGGGGAGCCGTCATCAAGGTTACCCGGTGGATCCCCTTTCCCGTACTACTACAGAGCAACTCATTCCTTTAATAGTAGCCAATTAAGCACGGTGTAGTTTCCTCTTGCTCTCGATTTTGTTACTATTCCAGGATTTTTACCATGCATTCTCCAGCATCTTCATCCTCTGGAAAGTTGAGTATTTAATCTTTCCTGTGTATAATCTTTAGCTCCCTTCTCACAGTTAAATTAGCATAATTTAGATGTGTTTAGCAGAGCACAGCCATCACCGGAGGCTGCCATTTTGGATGCTGTCGTACGCCATAAATGCTTTATTTAGTTAGTAGTACGACTTCCCCGGTATTTAGCTTTAATGAATTATAGCTATTTAGGCAAATTATACTAGTGAAGATCAGATCATGCACCTAATATTTCCTCTTCTGTGAAACGTTTTGATCGTATACGATAGGGTCTCGGTGACATAGCGTAGCTGAGATCCCGACTCGAGTTAGGCTAGCCTAATGCGTTTTAGTATACTTTAGTAACGTTATCCCCGTTTATCCTCTTGTATCGTTTTATCAATTCAGTCGGAGATAGCACATCTCCTAGAATTACTAACAATTCCATACTCGTCTCTTTTAGAGATTTAAGGATAAACCCTTCCTTCCCTCTGAGTGCCGCCATTAGGCGACAACCCTATCTTGGTCTTGCCATAGAGTAGTGTACTCTAGCTTGACTGGGATAGTGTTTCTGTCTTCCCTCTTTGCCGGTGAGTATCCCGGCTTTGAATTACATCAGTAACTCAGAGTATTCAGTCTTGTCGGCAACTCTACTGATGAGGGATTAGTATTCGCCGGTTCACAGTTGCAGGCATAGGAAGCCCGGCTTCCCTAGTCCACAACGGAAAGTGGTCTAGGAGACATGTCTTATATCCGGCAAGGTTTTAGGCTGAGGAATCTTTATTCCTGTGCTGCCCAAGACGGTGCCGGTATAGAAACTATGTTTCTATGTTTGTTGCCGATAGTGGGAGGCAGACGTGCCGCCTTCTTTCGACGCAAAATATAAGACCCTTTCCCTTCCCCTTTCTGTCCTTTAATGATGGCCTAGCCATCACAACATCTATGGCCGGTATTCTACAATCTCCCCACTTGCCGGGCGGATTACGATGCCGGCCGGGGTCCTACAAAGGCGGCTTGATTGCCGCTTCGACCTTCCCCATGACGGAAGCAAGGCTCCGGGAAAGGTTGTAACGGCCGTGACGGCTGCCAGTGGGAGATCCTTATAACTTTGAGTATTCTTCAGTTCTCTCTTGAACTGCCATCCACAAACCCTGGAACCGGCAGAGCAGCCGGCAACAGATACTGTGGCTGGATGGAAGCTAGAATTATTACATTCTCCCCCTTCCATTTGAATCCTCATTCTGGAAGAAGGCAGTAGAGACAGTAGTCCCTACAACCCTAGTTATTGTACTAAACTATAATAATACGTACGGTAGCCCTTCTCTCCATGCTTTCTCTCTCTCTGTCAGCAAGTGCCGTCAGGTACTAGCCTAGCCGGTAGCATGCCGGCAGAACTACACTTTAAGATGATACAGTAGCCAGTATTTCTGCAGTATAGTACATACAGCAGTTTTTTTTAACTATAGTATATAATATACAGTAGTATGTTTTCCAACATATTCTGTGTATCCTTTCACAGTCCATAATGCTAAATAATGTTGAAGTGAAGTATTCCTCCAATATCCTGATGAGCCATAGGTCATCAGAACATATCTTTACCCTACAATATTAATATTCTAATTGTGGGAGGGTTAGTGCTAGTATACACTAACTTCAGCTCTATATTTTAGAGCTCTTCCACCCTAGATTTCCCTAATAAGGAAATCTTAAATATTAATATGGAGGGAGGTCACAGCAATTGCCTGGACAGGAGACACAGATATGTGTCTTTCCTATTTTCTTTCTAGCTTACTATCCTAAGCTATAATGATAATAGTAAGTGCTATTTTAAATGCATGAGTTTAATTTATCAGTGTGATAAATTACCATATACTCATTTCAGCTTTTTCTTTCTTTACAGGAGGAGTCCAAGGTTAAGTGTGACGTGATGTACTGTAACCACGAGAGTAAGAACTTTTGTGGCCACAACATGTGCAGGTCTCATGCCCCCTGCTCCATCGCAACTGAAACCCTGAGATACTGGGATCCCAAGGATTGCAACGTCTGCTTGGCCTTGATGACCGAGGGTTTCAGTGATCCTAAGACGACGGAGTCGAGGGAAACGTTTCAGAAGTGGGTACGAGGGTTCCAGAAGAACTCTCCGGGACCGTACCTACCAAGCGACTCGATTAGAAGCCTGCTGTTCCCTAAGGCGACAGCTGATGCAGTCGTGCCTCAGGCACGACCCGGGCCTCCCTGCGTACAACTTGCAATAGAGGCTGACATCAACGAGGCTCTACAAGGCGTGGACATCCATCAGGAGAGGATGTCAGAAGTGTCCTCGGACACCGAAAAGTGTCTCCTTCGAGAAGACCCCGAAGAAGAGGTGTCCCAACCACCTGAGGAGGAAGAAGATCTCGAGTCGACAGAAGCGGAGGACCCCCTTCTATCTGTGTCGGCATTTCAGCCTGTGCCGTCAACTTCTTCGGCTCCCACCCCTCAACCAGACCCATTGGGCCAAGCACTTTTGGCCCAGATCCAGCAGTTGGTCGATACTATACGTGAGGAAAACGTTGATATGAGGAAGGAATTCAGGGAAGCAAGCCGCCTAGCTGCTCCTCGTGGGTCCTACAAGCGGCCCAAAGTGTCTGACCTGCCACCATGCTCCGAAACTAATCCCTGGAGGTATGCAGAGTTCATGCCCATGATGAATGGGAAACTCTACATCTCGGAGAAGATGGGGCCCATCCCCCTTGACGATATTCAATTCTGGCCAAACATTTTGGCTTACCCGGAATGTTTCATCCGGCTGAAGAGTGAGCCGGCGTCTATGGAAGAGACAGAACTCAAGGAAGTCTTGGTTTTTGACCACGACAAGGCACAGGCTCTCTTGACGAGTAGCCTGAAGAAGGCAGGCTATACAAACTCTAGAGTTTCTGCGTTGAGCAAGAAGCACCCTACTTTCCTTGCTCCTTCATCCAGAGCTTTCCCATTCACGTCAAAAGTTCTCCACAGTGTTCTTAAGGCAGTTAATACAGGCAAACCATGTCCTACGCTAGAGGAGTGTAGGCCATTGTCCCTGGCCTTGCCCACGGGCGAGAAGGATTGGAACGAGGTCCACCTAACCTTCTCGGTAGCGAAGCTTGATGCGGACATTGCAGGACAGCAGTTCAATGAGAACCTCCCGAAGCTGTCGGACTTTCTCCTGAGAAGAGAACAGGAGACGAAAGAGAGAGTAGCCGCCTCTCTGTCCCTCCAGAACTGCATGGAGATGTGTGCAGGCATTGCAAGCACCCCAGATATGTATACTGTACAGTCCTAGCCAAGATGCACTTGACTACTCTGGTCAAGGACTTGTACGCTTTTGTGAAGGCCAGGAGGGCCTGCAGAGAGTTTGTGTTTGCCAACGCAACGGTCAAACACGAGCCCAGGAAGTTGATCACTTCCTGTATCTGGGGCAAGGACCTCTTCCCAAAGGAAGCAGTCCAAGAGGTAGTCGCCCAAGTCGCCACAGAGAATAGGAACCTTCTCCAAAAGTGGGACATGTCGGCTAAGAGAAAATCTTCCCCTGATGCTGGTCCCCAACCTAAGAGAATGGTTGCTCAGCCGCAAACCACTTTCCAGGTGGTGTCTCAACAGCTGGTAGCCCAGTCACCAGCCTTTAACCCAGGTTTTGAGAGGCACACCACTACCTTTCGCCCGAAAGGTAGAGGATCTAGACGAGGCTCCTCAAGAAACCCCTCAAGAGGTAGAGGAGGACGTGGTCAGGCTGGCAAACCCTCCGGATCATCCAAGCAATGAGATGCTCTAGGTAGGAGGAAGACTTCTCCACTTTTGGCATCGTTGGACCTTTGATCCCTGGGCCCTCAGCATAATCAAGAATGGACTAGGATGGAAATGGAACAGATCTCCACCTTCATTTCCTCAATTCTTCCAACACTCCACCCCCTTATTGAACAAAAAGGTTATAAGGAAAGCAAAGTCCATCAAATTCCAGGGAAGGCTGTTTTGTGTTCCCAAGAAGGACTCGGACAAACTCAGAGTCACTCTGGACTTGTCGCCACTCAACAAGTTCATCGAGAACAGCAAGTTCCAGATGTTAACCCTACAACACATAAGGACCCTGTTACCAAAAGGGGCATACACAGTCTCAATAAACCTGGCAGATGCTTACTGGCACCTTCCAGTCAGCCCCCCCCCTCTCCTCCTACTTGGGATTCAAGCTACGGAAGACAAAGTATGTCTTCAGAGCCATGCCCTTTGGACTAAACATAGCCCCAAGGATTTTCACGAAACTTACGGACACAGTCGTACAATAGCTACACTTAGAAGGCGTTCAGGTAGTTGCATACCTGGACGACTGGCTGGTGTGGGCAGTATTCAAGACTGCTTGTCTGCAGGCAGCCACAAAGGTGATCCAGTTCTGGAACATCTGGGCTTCAAGATCAACTACAAGAAGTCTCGCCTCTCTCCAGCTCAAGAGTTTCAATGGTTGGGAATCCATTGGAACTTGCAGTCACACCGCCTCTCCATTCCACCAAAGAAGAGGAGAGAGATCGCGGGTTCTGTCAAGAGACTACTGAAATCCAGCAGGATTTCAAGACACTAACAGGAAAGAGTACTGTGCTCTCTCCAGAAGTAACAGACCCAGTGCTAAGAGCACAGCTGAAAGATGCGTGAGGAGTCTAGAGAATATACGCATCAAACGCTCGAAGAGATCAACAGAGACCGACATCGACCTTACTGCATTCGCTTCTGAGGCCGTGGTCGAAGGTCAAGAGCCTAGCAAGGACTATTCCCTTACAACCACCTCAACTGTCGGTAGTCATCCACACGGATGCCTCAACAGAAGGATGGGGAGGTCATTCCCATCAAAGGAAAGCTCAAGGGACCTGGTTATCCCTGTTCAAGACCTTTCACATCAACATTCTGGAGCCATGGTAGTCCTCTTGACGTTGAAAAAGCTATCCCCTCACAGATCAGCCCACATCCATTTGGTCTTGTACAGTGAAGTGATAGTGAGATGTCTGAACCGACAAGGCTCGAGATCGCCCTACATCAACCACATGATGTTGGCCATCTTTCGCTTGGCAAGAAAGAAAAGATGGCATTTATCAGCAGTTCACCTACAAGGGTTCTGCAATGTGACGGCGGATGCTCTATCCAGGCGAAAGCTGATAAAGTCCGAATGGTCCCTAGACGCAGACTCATTCTCCTTCATCTTGGAAAATGTCCCAGAACTGCAGATCGACCTCTTCGCAACGAGCAACAACAAGAAACTACCTCGTTACGTAGCCACTTATGAGGACCCTCGGGCAGAAGCGATGGACGCCACTATAGTCAGTGTTGACAGTTTCCCTGCAGGGGGCAGGAAGCCCTGAGTTAGTTCCAAACTTAGCGGTTATGATGAATAACGGTAGCGTCATATATTTATGTGGTCTGGGTGACCATCTAGAAGCTGATTCAAGGTAAAGGCACTTATACAAACCCACAGATATAGTACTTTCATGTAATTCTCTGGTAAACTTCCATCAGGACGACATGGCTGAGCCCAAAAAACAGATTTTGAGCAAAGCGAAAAAGGGATTTTGACGAAGGAAAAATCTATTTCTGGGCGAGAGACCTGTGCCGCCTAGTGAAATGCTCCTTTAGCATCATTTCTAAGGTATATAACTGCTAAATATTACCAGAGAAAAAATTGCATAGGAATGCCAGGTATGAACCCAGCTCGCTCACCTGAAAGGTGTCGGTATATTATAACAAGGGCGTGAAAATCACTAGCAGAGGTCTCGTACCAATTAGATATCTCCTCGTCAAATATCCCCGAAACCAAGAGGGGCCGTTTCAAGTCCACTACTGACCGTTGCTACCAACACATCCACCCACGCCAATGACGTCACTCCTCATAGCACCCAAGTTTGGGTCCATCAGGGAGGGCGAGCAGAGGGTGGGTTCACTGGGCGGCACAGGTCTCTCGCCCAGAAATAGATTTTTCCTTCGTCAAAATCACTTTCCTGGGCTCGATCTGTGCCGCCCAGTGAAATAGTACAGTGAACCCTCGCTACTTCGCGGTTCGACCATCGCGGATTCACCACTTCGCGGATTTTTTTCATAACCCAAGTCTATACATATATTGCGGATTATCCGGAAATATCGAAAATACCGCGATGTGACCGATGGTGCGAGATTGGAGAAAGTAAGGAAAATTGAATCATGATTGATTTTCAATATAAATGAAACTTTGAGGAGCAACAAAGATATCATTTGTTAGAGAGATAGAGAGAGGTAAGGAATGGGAGGTAGTGAAAAGTAGCCCACAGAGAGAGAGAGAGAGAGAGAGGTAGAGAGAGAGAGAGAGGTAGAGAGAGAGAGAGAGAGAGAGAGAGAGAGAGAGATAGAGGGGGGTTTAAATGTAATAAACAAAAAATTTGATAGGTTATAACACATTGGTGCTTATGTAATATCAACTGTATACTGTAGACGGTTTGAATAAGTTAAGAAATGGTATAAATGATACTTTGTTAGTGTATTCGTACACACTCAAGAGCGGCAGCTAGATGACAGCTGATCTAATCACAGCCAAAAGTAAAAAAAAAAAAAGTCAACAATACTCGATTTTTAAAACACACCCGAAATTTAAAAACAAAAGTACACGCTTTCTTAATGTGCAATTAACTATTGAAAGAGTGGCAATTTTCTAGAATAAAATGATATTTCCCAAAAAATAGTGGTTTGCTGATGAAATCGGATGCCCTATTTTTGGCTATGATTGAAATGGATGTAGACTCGGCCTAATTATTTCATTTCGTATTTAATTGACACTAAGAAAACTAATTTTAGTTTCTTCATCTAAATGTAAGTATTGTATAACACGAAGAAAGAGAGAGAGAGAGAGAGAGAGAGAGAGAGAGAGAGAGAGAGAGAGAGAGAGAGAGAGAGAGAGAGAGAGAGAATGAATCAGCTGTTGTAATCAAATGGCGTGTTTTTGTTTCGTGAGAATTTCATCGCCACGACTTTAACAACAACATACTGTACTGAACTTTACAGTATTATACAGACTACTGTAATATGATAAAGTAAAATATTTGTAATCTATTTTATATGAAATGGGGCTATTTTTGTTTTGTTTAAAATTTACATTTACAATTGTAAAACAACTCTCTCTCTCTCTCTCTCTCTCTCTCTCTCTCTCTCTCTCTCTCTCTCTCTCTCTCTCTCGTAGATTGTTTTCCTGCTTTGCTACGTATGTATGATTTTATATAGATACGGTAAATAATATTTGTAATAACATATTTTATAAAAGCTTTTACTGTAATATCATTATTTATCACTTTCATCATGCGGGTTAAATTCCTTAGTTTGTTTACTGAGCGTACTTTATGACGCCGTCGTTTCAGGCGGCGTCATAAAGAAAAAAATTTCATTTGGAAGTCCTAAGAAAAATTAAGTAAAACATTAGTAATAACCAAATCAACATACTGTACTGAATAATCAATATAATTGATGCAAAAACTAACCTATAAACAGATGTGTAAATGCGTTTGTTTCTTCATTAGGATCAGAGATAAACGTAAACAAAACATTGGTTGCCATTTTTTATCGTGCTTTTTGGCGTGTTTAGGAAACGCATGATATAAAGTCGCCTTTAATATTTGTGCCTGTTTTAGTTTAGGGTACTGTATTACATGCATTAAGTGTTCTGTACATTAAAGGGTAGTTTGTTAACAGTACTACGTACAAGGGAAGGTTTTAAAAGTCTGAATATACATGTTAAATAAATAGGTAAATATGGTGTTACTACTTCGCGGATTTTCACCTATCGCGGCCGCGTCTGGAACCTATCTACCGCGATAAACGAGGGTTCACTGTACCAGAGAAATGGTCCCAAACTTAGAACCAAAATCTAAGTGGGAAAGAAAAATTAAAGTCAAACATACCAAAAACATGATTTAATACAAGGTAAATGTAAATTACAAGGTATTCAAGATAAATGAAAACTCTCCTTATGTAACTATATAAAGGCAAGGTAAGGATAAAAACATGGAATGCAAAACTTAATGTATAATCCTAGGTTATAAAGGAGGAAAACACAAGTCATCAAAATAAGGTCCCAGCTAAGGGGACACCAGGACAAAGTTCAAAACAATGAGATTACTGTAAGGACAAGAATTATTAACAATCTCGAATGAATATAAAGTGATCATGGACAAAAATTTTAAAATATTGAAGACTGTACATAAGGATGCAACTGAAGGGTGCAATCCAAAAAGATAAACCAAACCACTGTAGGGACAATAAGCAAGGCAGGTAAGGGGAGGAAAAAGGATAAAGCAAGACCCTGTGATTAAGATTCATGATGATCAGGAGGAACCACATTTCCTGCTGCCACTGTTGCAAATTTTAGGGCTTCCAAAGGTTTTAAATAGTGGCGTTTGAAAACTTTTGGGGACTTCCAGCCTGTATATTTCGTGAGGTCATCAAATTTCATATGATGGAAATAATTAATAGAAGTGCTACAGCTCGAATATCATGGACATGTGGGAATGATTCTGGGTTAGCCTGTTTAATGAAGTACAAAATCTGTTGTCTGATCCCTTTAAGGGTGATGGTTCTTCCGTTCTCTCTAATAAATAAGGGCCCAGAGGACTTAGTGGAAGTTCTATTTAGGTAGGCTTTCAAAGTCATAACTGGACATAAGGATGGATCCCGCGGAAGGGGAACAATCTATTCTGGGGGTCCTCATTCTTTGCTAGGAATGTTTTGTCAGGGGAGAGAAGAACCTCTCCTGACGAGAGAAATTCAATATGACCTGGATCTCTAGACAAGGCTGAAAGTTCCGAAATTCTGGCACCAGAGGCTAGGCTCATTAGGAATAATGGTTCATTAAGAGTGTCAGAAGCAAATCTAAGAACATCATTCAGAAACCAGGAAACTGCGCTAGGACGAGTTGATGGTTTCAATCTGGCACAAGCTTTAGGAATGGAAGAGAGGTATGAATCCTTAAGGTCAATATTGAATCCAATTTGAAAAATCTTTTTCAAGGCCGATTTAATGGTAGTAATAGTGCTAGCTGTTAGGCCAGATTCAAATCGAGTCCTAAAAAAGGTTACTATTAGGTTCATAGTCATCCTCTCAACCTTTGAGTCCTTTAAAAAACTTGGCGAGTCATATTGTCGAAGGGTGGATTTCCTTTTATCTGATTCCAAAAACAAAGTATTTTGAGGGTCAATATCTGCACCTCTTTGGGCCGCGAATTTCATAAAGTTAGGGCACTCTGAGTGTTTGAGGAAGCGAACACAGTGCAAGTTTGTACTGTCCGTGTTAGTTTTGGATTGGGGATTCGTCGGGGATGGAGACCCAGTTCCACCAGAAGAGGGAACCAGTTGCTCTTGGGCCAGTTGGGGGCTACTAGAGCCACTTGCCCTTTGAAAGTTCTGAGCTTATCCAACACTTTCATCAACAGGTTGATTGGTGGAAATAGATAAATCCTCTCCCAAGTGTTCCAATCCAGTGACATTGCATCTGTGGCATAGGCTAGGGGGTCCAGGTTGGGGGCTACGTAGCACTCTAGTTTGTGGTTGGACTCTGTCGCAAACAGGTCCACCTGGAGACCCGGAACCTGGGATGAGATCCACTTGAATGACTTGAGATCCAGGGACCATTCCGACTCTAGCGGGGTTGTCCTGGACAGAGCGTCCGCCACCACATTCCGTACTCCCGCCAGATGGACTGCCGACAGATGCCACTTGTTGGATGTCGCCATGGAGAAAATGGCTATCATCACATGGTTTATGTGTCCCGATTTGGAGCCTCCCCGGTTTATGCAGCGAACTATGACTTCGCTGTCTAGAACCAATCTGATGTGTTGGTTTCGGGCTGGGGCCAAGCAATTCAGAGTGAGGAACACTGCCATGGCTTCTAAGACGTTTATGTGAAGTTGGCGGAACATTGGTGACCAAAGGCCTTGGGTTTTCTTGAACTGGGAGTATCCCCCCCAGCCTGTTAAGGAGGCGCCTGTGTGAATGACCAGCTTTGGAGGTGGATATTGCAGAGGGACGGATTTTGCCAGATTTTTTACCAATGTCCATGGTCGGAGCCGTTTCTTTAGGATTGGAGGGAGACGAGCTCTTTTGTCTCAATACCTCTTGTTCGCCCTGGAACGCCAAATCCGGTTTATATCCTTCAACCTGGCCTTCAGTAATATGTCTGTTACTGAGGCAAACTGGAGGGCACCCAGAATCCTCTCGTGGTTTCTCCTGGACTTCAATTTGTCCTTGAGGAAGCGCTTCGTGTTTTTTGCTATTTCTTTTCTTTTGGCCGATGGGAAGCATAGGGTGTGGGAATTTAGGTCCCATTGTAACCCTAGCCATTGGAATTTCGACTTCGGGACTAGGCGAGATTTCCCGAAATTGATCTGGAACCCCAAGTGTTGAAGAAATGATATGACCTTGTTTGTTGCCGTCAGGCAGTTCTCGACGTTGTTCGACCAAACGAGCCAGTCGTCTAGGTAAGCTACTACCTGAATTCCTTGGGTTCTCAATTCTTGGATTACCGTCTCTGCCAGTTTGGTGAATATTCTGGGTGTTATATTTACTCCGAACGTCATTACTTTGATGGTGTACAGTATGCTTGTTTGCCTAGTTTGAAGCCGAGGTATGGACGAAAGTGCCTTGCTATCGGAACGTGATAGTAGGCATCGGTAAGATCGATAGAGGTGGTGACGGCCCCACGGGGAAGTAAGGTCCGCACCTGAGAGACGGTTAGCATGTGAAGCTTGTCGCATTGAATGCAAGAGTTCAGATGGGACAGGTCTAGGATTACTCTTCTTTTGTCTGAGTCTTTCTTTGACACGCTGAACAAGCGACCTTGAAATTTCAAGTGACGTGCCTTTCTGATTGCATTCTTTTGTAGAAGATTGTCTGCGTACAAGGCTAACTCTTCTGTTGTGTGTTGGTAAAAACTGGTTGGTGGAGGCGGCCCTTCTATCCAACTCCACCCCAGACCTTTGGAAATTATACTGAGTGCCCAACTGCTGAAAGTCCAATTCTTTCGGAAGATGTAGAGTCTTCCCCCTACCTGAGATGTTTCAATAATTCGTGGAGGATTTACCTCCTCGGCCTCGGGGGGCGATTCTTCCACTACCTCTGTTACGAAAGGTACCTTTCGCGCCAGATCCTCTGGTACGCTGGTACCCTTGAGAGGCACCCTGAGTCTCAAAGGTGGGGTTGAAGACCGGGGAAGCATAGGTAGTGGAGGCTATCTGGGCTTGGGGGACCAACACATACTGTTGTTGGGGATGGCCCTTTGAAGTAGAAGGGAGATTCCCTTGAGCCAGCGGGACTGTTTGAACCACCTGCTGGGGCTGCCGGTTTTGAAAAGAGTGGAATGGCCTTAGTCTCTTCCTGCCGCAAGATTGGGAAGTGGCAGGTTCGAACTTACGTTTAGAGACTAAACCCCATCGAACCTTAAGGCTCTGGTTGACCCTAGCCGCTTCACTGAGGACGAATAGGTCCGTACCCCAAACTGGGGCTTTAATGAGCTTGTTAGGCTCATGCCTGATGGTGGCTTCAGCTAAGACGTGCTTGCGGCAGTGCCGCCTAGCTGTCAGGAAGTCGTAAGCATCCGACAACAAGGTGTGGAGTAACGACTTCGTCAAAACTTTGAAGAGGGGTTCTTCTTCATACAGGAAGGAAGTCAATTCCGCCATCGTCGCCGAGTTGATAGAACGACTCAGGCGCATACGAGCCTCAAACTCTAGGCGAATCAGGGAATCCGGGAGCCTTGGAAGTCTCTCACTAAATTGAGTGGAGGCACAATCAGGGCTCGGTTTACCTACGGTAAATGTCGCCTGGGCGTTAGACCAGCAATCATGATCCCTCGGGAAAACAAGGGAAGTCAAGTCTGTCTCGCGCAACTGCGGTAATGGCTTGTCTTCATTTACGGCCTGCTGAGCAAGGTCCATAATTTTAGTGACACACGGAGTAGGGGTTCGCTCATCTGCCACAAACATGGTATATGAGCTCTTAAAGGGAGTGGGCATCGTATTGACACACTCCAGCTCATTCAGGGTCCGAACCCAAGTGGATTGAGCCTGCTCTTTAGGGTAGATCACAGTCTCCCTAGGAACTTTGTCTAGTCGGACCAGAGCCTCCTTGGTGAGGCGGGCGAAACCAGGGAAAGGAAACTGCAGACCCGGCGGGTAGAACTCAAAGTCTTCCACCGACCGGGTGCCAAAACCCTCGATGGTCAACATCCCATCCTTAAAGGGAGCATGAAGGGCCAACTTCCACGGATTGTTCTTGACAAACTCCAGGAGTTTCGAGGCATCCGGGATAGCGTACTGCTGTTGTTGGGGCAGACCGGAGTGCATGAGACTCTCGACGAGAGAGACTTGGTTTTGTACCTTCGTGACGAGGGTGTTAACCAGGGAACCAATTCGTTCCAAGGTGTTGGAGAAGGCTGTAGCGTCAAAGGAAGGCGCCGGGGCGCTCACCGCCGGCTGCGTAGGCTGTGAGCCGGGTATCACTCTCGACTCCGGGGCGGGAGGAGCATGTGCGACTGGGTCCACGGGGACCTTAGAAGACGAAACCCTAGAAGACGAAGTCCTAGGGGGTTGGACGGTTTCGTCGGTTTGGAAGACCTGCGGGTCTTAGTTAGAGGTTTGCGGGAAGGTTTAACCTTGGGCAACACAGAAGGGTTGCTGACATCAGCCGGATGTCGTCCTGAAAACCCCTGAAAAGAAGAAGCAGAAGGAGTAGAGAAAGCCGGGCTAAGGACAGGAATCTTAGACCGAGACCCACTTGCTTCACTTACCGCCCTACCTGGGTCTGGCTCGTCCAAAGCCATGGACTCGATGTCCAGATTCATAGCTGCGACGTCGCTAGTAATAGATTCTCCCGGAGCACCGGGGTCCTCGGAGAGAAGTTGTTCGGTGATCCCAGTGATGATAGGGTCCGCCACCTCCTTAGGAACCGCAGCTGAATGTTTAGCGTTGGGGTAAATAAGGGTGCACATTTCTTCGGAGAGAATGTAGGGGTGCCGAGCCTTGACATTGCAGGCGAACCCGCCGACCCAGACCTTAAGAGTCGTCAAGGCCGAAGACTTGGAAGACTGTGAACTCTGAAAGAGAATGTACCGTTACTAATAAAGGGGAGGTGGAGAACACCGAGAAGGTGAAAAGACCGAACATATGCGTCGTCTAACGAAGAGGAAGGAGTAATTTCAATCAGAATACATCAGGATAACAAGGTAAATCCAGAGATTAAACCCAAGTTAAAACTACAATGTATAATAACAGTAGGAACACTTACTGAGTCCGAAGTGAGTGTGGAGACAAGATCGTAGCAGACCACAGTTGTCGGGGTGCCAAACGATTAAATCATCGACGTGGACCGCACAATGGGCGTGGGATCTGCACACATCATGGCCGCATGCTTGTTGCAGAACGGCAGCACAGGCTGTCATCAGACAGCGAACAACCTGTAATACAAAAAATACATAAGTGTCACAAGTAAACTAGTATCCTGAGGGGATCCCAGGAGTGCCGGAACTTAAAGGTAAAACGATAAGGAACGTTTGCCAATAGGATACTATAGGAGGTTCTCCCGGTAGGGCCGGGGGAAACAGCATAATAAATTAAATTAGTTAATTTAAATTAAATTAACAGCATAAATTAACGATTAACGTTAACGATAAGGGGATTCCGTGTTAGCGAGATCATTCTAGGTAAATAAAGGTAAGGGAGATATCGACCCTTAGGCATCAGTGTGTGTAAAAGTAAAGATGTAAGGTTAACATAACATGCTTCCCGTTGTCTCCGGGGAGACAACTGAGGAAGGTAGACGGATACCTCGAACTACCGGGGTAGGGAGGGGGGGAGGGGGTCGGTGACTCCCCGCCAACTGCAAGAACCTTAAGTCTAATAAAACACTCAATAGACACTCAATAAAACTCGTGCACATATCCCGCATAGGGGTACAATGGAGAGCTCAAAACCAAAGGAACAACCAAAACTCCCCGATCTCCTGATGACCAATCGAGGAGGGTGGGGAATCCGGCTGCGGCGAGGAAAGGAAGTGAGCATCTCGAATAAGGTAACGGCTGTTCTCGGCTCTGGTAAGGCAAGGAGTCAGGCGGTATCCCGGGGAGGGATGGAGGGGGAGAAGGGGGGGGGGGGTCGGGCGTAAGGATGAGAGGACTCGGCCGAGAACCCGAACAGCTGACTCCCAAGTCTCGTAGAGATGGCAGGTATCCCCAGAGGGGAGAGGAGTATGGGGTGGCATACTCAAGATCAGGTAGTGGGAGGAGCCAAAGAGAAGCAGCAGGTGGAACACGAGGCGATCACGTGAGGCCGAGAGAGGACAGGAGTACCAACCTGTCCGACCGGAATCGCAAGATGCTAACAGAACGAATGATCACATCACGAAATAAATGAAATATAACTAGGTTAAGGCATGCAAAATAAGCTGATAAAGCTATAATAACACTGAAAGGGGGACGCAAGAAAGGAGGCAGGGAAAACAAAAAACGCAAGGGCGAGCCCTCCAGCACGGATAAGTACCGAGCTTGACAGGGGGGCCAACAGACACCAATCGGGTACAATGCCGAACGGTAAACTAAAATACGTTAAAACACTGTCGATCGAGAGTCCCCCTCGAGACACAGGACTAAACTCTTAAAATTAACAGCGATTCGGTAGTATCGCGAGAAAGAGTAAACTAATCCTAGAATACCAGCATAAGGCGACTTCACGTTACTAGCCGAGAAGGAGGCCGCCATAACCTAATAAGCATGGGAGTAACCATAGCGATAACAATAACAGTAATAATAAACGCCGAAGCATCGGTAATAGCGCAAAAGGTTCGGAACGAATAACAATTAGTATGGGAGACCAATTGTAAATCGTTAAGAACGAGCCAAGAGGTAGCAAGAACCAAAATGGCCACCGCGTCGCGGGGCCGAAAACAATAGCGAAACACATAACCATGAATAAAACTAAAATTAAAGGTAATGCTACCTCCAAAAGCTCAGAAATCATAAATCTGGTACTTAACTTTGATGAGGAAGCTTGAGAGTCCGACATCATGAACAAAAAGGCGCTAAAATCCCGATAAGCACAAGCGAAAAAATCACAGCAACAAAGCGAGTGAGATGCTAAATGAGGAGTGATGTCAATGGCCGGGTGGACGTGTTGGTAGCGACGGTCAGTAGTGGACTTGGTTTCGGGGATATTTGACGAGGAGATTTTTCAATATTAATCTTACCCGATAATCATGTAGCTGTCAACTCCGTTGCCCGACAGAATTCTACGGAAGGGATACGCCAGCGATCGCTATACAAGAGGGGGGTGTACTCACAAGCGCCACCTGTGGCCAGGTACTGCAGTACTTCTTGTTGACACCACCTCAATTTTTCCTCTGTCGTGCCTCCGGCTAGACCTACATGGATACGCTGTTGATTCTGGAGTTTTTTGCTCACGATTTGGTGATGTATTTGCTCTAGAGTTTAGCTTTCGCTATTCAGGAAGTTTTATCATTAGCTTAGCTAGCTTTTGGAATTAATTTGATTAATTATGGTGACGAAGAGAGTATGAACTCTCTTTCACTTTTAAATGGCCGACCCTTTCCTTAGACGGAAGTGTTGGTGTCTAAGAGAGTATAGACTCTCTTTCTTAATTTTGCTTAACAAAAGTTATAGATTTATTTTATATCTCTCCGCCTTTTATAGGCCTCTTCGATTAACTTCCTTTTATTATAAACTTATTAAAATTAATTTTTATATTTGTTTATATTCGACCTTTCCTAATAGTAGGCGGTCTTTTCTTGGTACCGAAGTTAATTAATATTGAGCCCGTCATTTCGGTTTTACCTGTTAACATATTATGCTATTTTAATGTTTTTGAAAGAATTTCTTTGATAGTCTCGTACTGTTTTCAAAGTTGAACTAACGTTTTGTTTTGTCTCTGCAGTTGTTGACGTTCAGAACGTTCAACTTGCGCTCTATCGTTACGATAGAGAGAGAATTTTCACGGTGTCACGTTGCAGTAAGAGTAAACCGTTTCTAGCGCTTTGTTCATTCTTTCTTAGCTTAATGGTTTTAATTCTAATAAAGGAACTTTTTATTTGGGAAATCTTTCAGTTTTTTCCTTTAACAATAATATGTTTTAACGATATATATGATTGGGCTCTTCTCTCAGGTTCTAAGTCAAGAGAGAGAGAGAGAGAGAGATAGAGACGGAGGGAGAGAGAGGAGGATAAACGTTTCGTTCAAGCGAGTAACGTTGTTATCGTTTTTGCTCTTCTCCCTAGTCTCTTTAGGGGAAGAAGGTAAACGTTTCTAGAGTTTTATTCTTGTTCTCAAGCTTTATGCGGTGAGAGATTTTAAACGTAGTTTATTTGATCTAGTGTTTAGTCTCTTTCCAGCCACTGAATTATTTATCTTTCATTAGATTTTTCTGTTACATTGTAATTCTGTTTTCGCAATTACTAACTTTTAAGGAAGGATAGAATTGCGTGTTTCAGGTACAAACCACTTAAAGTTTCGAGTTCAGTGAAATAAGTGCAAACAGAAAATCAAAAGTGATAAGTGATAAGCGCAAAGTGTTACAGTGTTGCGTTCGAGGGTTCGTCTGTTCGTGCCAGTTGTTCGCCTAGTCTGGGACCTCTTACAAGCTCCCAAGCCCAGGGGAGAAGTAATGTCGAAGGACTTATGGGTTCAGCAGGCCTTGATCGACGAACAGACGTTTTCCCTCCGTGGTTTCGGGTGTATCTACACACGTTGCCGACGTGATCACCCCACCCACACAAAGACGAGAGAGCCCTTTTATTCCTCGTCTGCGGAAGAGGTTTCTCGCAGAAACCATGGACCAAATCTTGCAGCTTTTAAGTGCAAGTCGGTCCCTTCCGCACAAGTCCAACTCCTAGGTGTAGCCATTAGCCCTGGGTCAGTTCGGACTTGCTGCAGTACGACAACTGCACACCTCCCAGAGAGGCAAGGTGGTATCGCAACAGGCAGTAGCTCCGTCTGTTGCCGCACCAGCTGTTTTAGACCCTCAGTCTCAACGGACAGTAGCTCCGTTTGTTGTTGTCTTTCTTAAACTCTAGTGGTCTATACTGCAGACAATGCAGTCTCAGCTTGCGGTGTTGATGCAGGAGTTTCAGGCAGAGAAGGTTAATACACCTCCTCCTGCGAACGCTCCTCCCCCTCTGCGCAGTACAATCTGCCAGACGTATGAGGTTGAGGTTCCTCTAGCTACCTCCATGCGTGAGCTGCCGCGTTGGGAGTTGCCAGATACCAGCGCTGTGCAGCAATCTCCACTTTCCTTGAGGCTGGAGCCTCTTACCACGCAGCAACCTCCTCAACAATGGGGGCAGGAGCCTTATGCCTTACAACCTCCTCTTCCCTTGAGACAAGAGTTTCTTGCAGTAAGACCATCCTCGAGGCAGCAACCTCTTGAGGTACGACAACCTCTACCATCCTTGAGGCAGCCACCTCAGCTCTCGCAGCTGCAACCTCAACTCTCGAGGCAAGCACCTCAAGAACCTCAACTCGTGAGACAGGAGCCGCGTTCTGCGCAGCCGCCACCTCAACTCTCGCAGCTCACACCTCAAGAACCTCAACTCGTGAGTCAAGAGCCTCTCTCTGCGCAGCCACCTCAACCCTTGAGGCAAGCGCAACTCTTGAGGCAGGAACCTCATGCTATGAGTCAGCCACCTCAACGCATGCATCTGCCACTTTCTCCTCAGCTTGAGCCTCTTCCCATTCAACTTTGAAATAACAAATGACAATAATAACACCTCATTACTTTCATAACTTGCATTTGTAAAACATATACATGTATGCCTACACAAACATTATGATAATGGAGGTTATTCGTATTACTTGAAAAAAAAAAAAAAAAAAAAAAAAAAAAAAAAAAAAAAAAAATGTATTCCTTGCAATATATTTTTAACAAAATCGCAAAAATATGGCAAAAATATCTTCAAAACAAAAATGAATCATGAGTTATGAATGTAATGTAAATATTATGTTGATATTAAAACCCCATGCAAGCATGCATGAAGTAATGCAGTGTTGCCAACAGGGCGAGTTTCCCTTTCCTGAGGTGAAGTAGATTATAGTACGTATATTTAGTGCAGCTTAATTCTACGATTATCATGCCGGCTATCAAATTCATCAACAAAACAGTCTAAATCAATTCCCTCGGCACGTGCACTTTCAATGGACAGTAATGCGATATTACTCAATCTAGCACTGGTCATGGAATTTCTGAGAAATGTTACACGCCATGCAACATGCTCTGCTTACCTTACAGCATGCTCTACATACAGCATGCTCTGCATACAGCATGCTCTGCATACAGCATGCTCTGCATACAGCATGCTCTGCATACCTTACCGCATGCTTCTCAGTCACACATCTTTGGTTGTTGCCAACTCACTAGACTGTCAAGCAGTTTCATAACGTTGCCTTCTAGTCTGCTGCTTTTGCACCAGTGAAACCCTCACTGAGAGAACTTAGCTTTTCTCGGATATGGTCCCTGTAGATGAGAAAGTGCTTTTCTCCCTCCTTCTGATATTCCCTTGAGGACTCTGTCATTTGGAGAGGAGCCTTTAGCTGCGTAGCCTCCTATGGACTTTTATTTAAGCATAACATGCTTCCAGGGAAGGTAATGGTTCCACTTCAGTCGCTAACCCCGTCTGTTACCACACCTGCTCCCATAGACCTTGAGCTGTGTTGCAAGATATGCAGTCCAAGCTTAGTCCTTGTTAGAGGATTTTTTGTTTACGGAGTCAGTGTGTCACTGGGAAGACGTTCAACAACCAGCAGAAGTGACTTGTTGTGACGCAGTGCGGCAACCTCAGCAACCCGATAAGGAGTTGTCTGTACGACCCAGACAGTCTAGACAGCTTCGGGTTGTCACTGTACTTCCTCGCTTCCCCATGGTTGACAGTTCACAGACTGTGCAGCAGTACCATGATCTTGTGTCCGGCTCCGTCAGACGACTGGCTTTTAAGAGCTCCCACAAGTCGTCGCTGTCTGGAGATTCTCAGATGGACTATGGATCTGACCAAGGAACTGGGCCTCCTGGTCAATTTTGAGGAGTCCCAGCTCGTCCCATCCCAGACCATTGTCTACCTGGGTATGGATCTTCAGAGTCGAGCTTTTCGGGCTTTTCCGTCGGCCCCAAGGATCTTCCAAGCCCTAGAATGCATCCAGAGCATGCTGAGAAGGAACCGATGCTCAGTCAGGTAGTGGATGAGTCTAACAGGGACACTTTCATCGCTGGCCCTGTTCATCGTGTTAGGGAGACTCCACCTCCGCCCCCTTCAGTATCATCTAGCTGCTCTCTGGATAAAGGACATGACGCTAGAGACGGTCTCAGTTCCTGTTTCCGAAGAGAGGAGGTCTTCTCTCGCGTGGTGTAAGAACAGCTTTCTTCTCAAGGAAGTCTACCTTTGGCTGTTCAGAAACCCGACCGCCGTCTCCTCTCGGACGCATCAGACACGGGCTGGGGTGCGACTTTGGACGGACAGGAATGCTCGGGAACATGGAATCAGGAGCAAAGGACACTTCACATCAATTGCAAGGAGTTGTTGGCGGTTCTTCTGGCCTTGATAAACTTCAAGTCCCTCCAGCTTAACAAGGTGGTGGAGGTGGACTCTGACAACACCACAGCCCTGGCTTACATCTCCAAGCAGGGAGGGACTCTTTCGTGGAAGTTGTTCTAGATCGCAAGGGACCTCCTCATCTGGTCAAAAGATCGAAAGCTCACCCTGGTAACGAGGTTCATTCAGGGCGGTATGAATGTCATGGCAGATCGCCTCAGCCGGAAGGGTCAGGTCATCCCCACAGAGTGGACCCTTCACAAGAATGTTTGCAGCAGACTTTGGGCCCTGTGGGGTCAGCCAACCATAGATCTGTTCGCTACCTCGATAACCTAGAGACTCCTGTTGTATTGTTCTCCGATTCCAGACCCAGCAGCAGTTCACGTGGATGCTTTTCTGCTGGATTGGTCCCATCTCGACCTGTATGCATTCCCGCCGTTCAAGATTGTCAACAGGGTACTTCAGAAGTTCTCCTCTCGCAAAGGGACACGGCTGACGTTGGTTGGCTCCGCTCTGGCCCGCGAGAGAATGGTTCATAGAGGTACTGCAATGGCTGGTCGACATTCCCAGGACTCTTCCTCTAGGAGTGAACCTTCTACGTCAACCTCACGTAAAGAAGGTACACCCAAACCTCCACGCTCTTCGTCTGACTGCCTTCAGACTTTCGAAAGACTCTCAAGAGCTAGGGGCTTTTCGAAGGAGGCAGCCAGAGCGATTGCCAGAGCAAGGAGAACATCCACTCTCAGAGTCTATCAGTCTCAAGGGGAAGTCTTCCGAAGCTGGTACAAGACCAATGCAGTTTCCTCAACCAGTACCACTGTAACCCAGATTGCTGACTTCCTGTTACATCTAAGGAAAGTAAGATCCCTTTCAGCTCCTACGATCAAGGGTTACAGAAGTATGTTGGCAGCGGTTTTCCGCCACAGAGGCTTGGATCTTTCCACCAACAAAGATCTACAGGACCTCCCTAGGTCTTTTGAGACCTCAAAGGAACGTCGGTTGTCCACTCCAGGCTGGAATCTAGACGTGGTCCTAAGGTTCCTTATGTCATCAAGATTTGAACCTCTCCAATCAGCCTCTTTTTAGGACCTCACATTAAAAACTCTTTTCCTCGTGTGCTTGACAACAGCTAAAAGAGTAAGTGAGATCCACGCCTTCAGCAGGATCATAGTTTTCACATCTGAAACGGCTACATGTTCCTTGCAGCTCGGTTTTTGCTAAACGAGCTTCCTTCACGTCCTTGGCCTAAGTCGTTCGAGATCCCAAGCCTGTCCAACTTGGTGGGGAATGAACTGGAGAGAGTACTTTGCCCAGTTAGAGCTCTTAGGTACTATCTAAAAAGGTCTTAACCTTTACGAGGACAATCAGAAGCCTTATGGTGTGCTATCAAGAAGCCTTCTTTTCCAAGGTCTAAGAACTCAGTTTCTTACTATTCAGGCTTCTGATTAGGGAAGCACATTCTCATCTGAAGGAAGAAGACCTTGCTTTGCTGAAGGTAAGGACACATGAAGTGAGAGCTGTGGCTACTTCAGTGGCCTTCAAACAGAACCGTTCTCTGCAGAGTGTTATGGATGCAACCTATTGGAGAAGCAAGTCAGTGTTCGCATCATTCTATCTCAAAGATGTCCAGTCTCTTTACGAGTACTGCTACACCCTGGGACCATTCGTAGCAACGAATGCAGTAGTAGGCGGGGGCTCAGCCACTACATTCCCATAATCCCATAACCTTTTAACCTTTCTCTTGAATACTTTTTATGGGTTGTACGGTCGGCTAAGAAGCCTTCCACATCCTTGTTGATTTGGCGGGTGGTCAATTCTTTCTTGAGAAGCGCCGAGGTTAAAGGTTGTGATGAGGTCCTTTAGTATGGGTTGCAGCCCTTGATACTTCAGCACCTTAGAGTTGTTCAGCCTCCTAAGAGGAACGCTGCGCTCAGTAAGGAAGACGAACTTATTTAAGGCAGAGTAATGGCTCAAGTCGACTTCCTTACCAGGTACTTATAATTTCATTGTTATTTTGAATAACTGATAATATGAAATACGGGATACTTAGCTTCTTGATATACATGTACACTGGTTTTCACCCACCTCCCTGGGTGTGAATCAGCTACATGATTATCGGGTAAGATTAATATTGAAAAATGTTATTTTCATTAGTAAAATAAATTTTTGAATATACTTACCCGATAATCATGATTTAATTGACCCACCCTTCCTCCCCATAGAACCAGTGGACCGAGGAAAAATTGAGGTGGTGTCAACAAGAAGTACTGCAGTACCTGGCCACAGGTGGCGCTTGTGAGTACACCCCCCTCTTGTATAGCGATCGCTGGCGTATCCCTTCCGTAGAATTCTGTCGGGCAACGGAGTTGACAGCTACATGATTATCGGGTAAGTATATTCAAAAATTTATTTTACTAATGAAAATAACATATCTAATTGGTACGAGACCTCTGCTAGTGATTTTCACGCCCTTGTTATAATATACCGACATCTTTCAGGTGAGCGAGCTGGGTTCATACCTGGCATTCGTATGCAGTTTTTTCTCTGGTAATATTTAGCAGTTTTATACCTTGGAAATGATGCTAAAGGAGCATTTCACTGGGCGGCACAGGTCTCTCGCCCAGAAAATCTATTCGTGGGTAAGATAGCCATGTCGTCCTGATGGACTCGCCCTCCTTTCTAGAAAAGGAGTATACATATGTAACAAATCCCCACCCGAAACTACTCTATCTGTAGCCATCCATGCTTAATTGCAACAAGGAATGAGTTGCTCCGTAGTAGTACGGGTAAGGGGATCCACCGGGTAACCTTGATGACGGCTCCCCTTCATTTTCGCCACTCAGAGCGAAAACTCTATTCAGGGTGAAGATTGCCATGTGTCATATCAATAAATACGTCCCCTTATATTATGCGATATCCTTAAGAATTTTCTTAAGGATACAGTACTCGCGCCAAGAGTTAGAATTCTGGAGACCTATGGTCAATTCTCTGGAAGTATCACTGTAGCTAAATATCCCTTAGAAAGCTGCCTAAAGGAACCTTCCATCAAGACGACATGGCTATCTCACCCAAAAATAGATTTTTCGCTTTGCTCAAAATCCGTTTGTTATTCAACATATAGAGAGAGAGAGAGAGAGAGAGAGAGAGAGAGAGAGAGAGAGAGAGAGAGAGAGAGAGAGAGAGAGATGAGTGGGTCATTATACAACAATGTAAGTTGTCATTATTATTGATAATATTATTATTATTATTATTTGCTAAGCTACAACCCTAGTTGGAAAAACAGAATGCTATAGGCCCATGAGGGAAGTTTATGAACAATAGTAACATTAAAATAAAAACTCATGTATAAGCTATAAAAACCTGAAAATATCAAGAGGATATAAACTTCAAAATAGCGAGAGGAAGAGAAACAAGATAAGCTATGGGACTACCCAAGACTAGAGAACAATGGTTTGATTTTGTAGTGACCATCTCTTAGAAGAGCTGCTTACCATAGCTGGAGAGTGTTCTACCCTTACCAAGAGGAAAGTAGCCACTGAACAATCACAGTGCAGTAGTTAACCTCCTGAGAGATGAAGAATTGTTTGGTAATTTCAGTGTTGTTAAGTGTTTGAGGAAAGAAGAGAATGTGTAAAGAATAGGCCAGACTATTCTGTGTATGTGTCAGCAAAGATGAAATGAGCAGTAACCAGAGAGAAGGATTTAATGTAGTACTGTCTGGCCAGTCAAAGAACCCAATAACTCTCTAGTGGTAGTATCTTAAATAAGTTTAAACTTAAGCAACTTTCAGAGAGAGTGAGAGAGAGATAGAGAGGGCATGTAAGGAAAGAAAGGAGAGGGAAGGGAGAAAGTGGTGAGTTGAGGTTGGGGGAGAGGGTAGGCAGAGCTTGTTTTATACTGTTGTATTTCTGGGCTCCGACCCGTGCCGCCCAGTGAAATGCTCCTTTTACATCATTTCTAAGGTAAAAACTGCTATGAATTTACCAGAGAAAAATTTGTATAGGAATGCTAGGTTGAACCCAGCTCGCTCACCTTAATAAGGTGTCAGTATAATACTGGGGCGTGAATAAATCACAACCAGAGGTCTCGCACCATTTAGATATTTCCTGTCAATATCCCCGAACAGCGAGGTGCCGTTCAACATCCTACTACTACTAGCGATCCTACGCCAGTGACGTCACTCCTTTTTCATAGCACGCTATCCATACATTTTTTGCCTCGGTGTGTGAATTTCGCTGGTTTACCTGGATTTACCTCAAGATGTCGGACTCTACCGTCACCCCATCTAAGTTCAGTACCAGATCTATGAGTTTTGAGATTTTGGAGGGGGCCTTGCCCTTTTTTGCTTATATTATGACAGTTTTATATTTCACGACCCCGCGTGGGTCTTTCATGGCGCTCGGCCTCCTCCTATCTCTCTCTCTCTCGTCGTTCTTAACGCTTTACAATGAGTCCTCCGTACTGATTGTGTCTCGTTATGAACTTTCTGGGTATCCACGGTTCACACACCGTGTTATTTTATTATATTGATGTCCTGTTATTACGATAACAGTTATTACGATATACGTTAGCGTATTCTCGTTAGGTTGGTATGCCTGGTCGCCTTCGGGCGTTTCTATTTCCATTAATTTTGTTTTACGTTCGCACACCACGGACATGCTTCTCATTATTAACGTCATTCGTTTTTCTTGCATTAGCTCGAGGGACTTTCATGAGTCAGATATTAGTTTTTCATTTTGTCTGCACTTCACTGACTCTGTGTTATGTTGGTAGCCCTGCCTAACTCCCAGCGTTGTTAGGCTTGGTTTTCACCTGTCTCATGTTCGTTCCCTCGTTTGTTTTACGATTGATGTATCGTTATTTTTGTTATTATTTTATTATTTTTATCATCCAGCATGCCTTCCTATCTTATTTTACCATGTGTTATGTTTATTATAGTGTTATTTAGTCTTTCCGCGTGATCATATCAATCGTGGGTCTGGCAGGTTGGTACACCTGCTATCGGCCCACTCCTAGCCTCCCTCCCGCCCATTACCCCCACCCCTGGGTTACCTTCCCTCTCTCTCTCCCATGTCGAGTTAGAGCCACTATGTTGCGTTATGTTCCCCCCCCCCCCCCCGTGGCCTTTCGCTCTCTTTGCATGGGCGGTTCCCGTTGATCTGTGAGGCTTGCTGTTATTATTATACATTAACGTACATTATTTTACACTTTTTGTACTACTCTACCCGGTCGTAGTCGTTTTCTTTCCGTCGCTCGTTTGGCCAACGGTCGACGGGAAGTTTTCTGCTTGGTCTGTGGTACCTTGTCATGTTATATTATTTTATTTTGTTTTGTACGTGCTACTCCCTCTCGGTCCCGCACTTCACGGACCCATTAAAGATCCCTTCCCCCTCTATGGTGTCCCGCACCTCACGGACCTCATATAGATATATATATATAAAGACTTTCATTACGGGATCCCCGGACGTAGCTTTTATGCATTACCATCTGGTCGAGTTGTTTAGTTGAGCCTCCGGAGCCAACGTTACTTATTATTACTTGGATTAACTTTATATATTAGTCACATATATATATTTATATATACGATCCTAGTTCTCGACCTTCCCTTCCCTCTTTTGATATGATCACGGTTACGGACTGACTTATTCTCATTCATAATACAGTCGTAATAAAATCTTTTATCATGATATTGATATAATTTAAGCACCCGGGGCCCCCGGGCCCCTAATTTGCTTTCCTTCAAGATACTTGATGTATATAAAAAAATTTTATCATGATATTGATATATATATATTTTAAGCTCCGGGGCCTCCGGGCCCCTAATTTGCTTTCCTTTAAGATACTCATGTATCTTTTATTTTACAGACTGTACGCTGTGCGATGACGGCATGTGCCGCTGTCCTCCATCAACCCTGCGGCCATGACGTGTGTCGTTCGCACGCCCACTGTTCTGTCCAAGTGGATGACTTAGCTGTTTGGTCTCCGGACAATTGTGTAGTCTGCTACACAATGACCTCCACTCTAACATCTAACTCGGTGAGTGCATTTTCATTAATACAGACTTGTAGGGAATTACGATTAATTTCGATGGTTTACATTAATTTCGATTATTATTTTTAAGGCCACAGTCCTCTGGACTTCCCGCATGCCTTTCACTTCGTGTCTACGAAGTCCTTGGACTTCTCCACTTTTCTTTGGCACAAATATCCCTCGCTAATAGTCTGTTCTCTTTCAGAGCTCCCAACTTGAAAAAGATACAGCTCAGGCTACCCTCAAGGTCTGGATTGGCGGGTTCGCCCGCAACGTGAAGGCCAAACAGCCTTATATCCTCTCTGAGGAATGGTGTTCCCCGTCTCTACCTCCATGCTAAAACTTCAGCTGCGGTCCCCAAAGAGTTGGCGGACCCTATCATCGAGAGGATCGAATCCCTTCTTCTGGCCCCGGACCAAGAAGAGACGGGCGGCACCCTAACTGAGGACGTCGCTACCCTCAACCTCGATGTGGAACCCATGGCTCTGGATGATCCCGACGCAGGTAGGGACGTAGGTGAGTCTGGTGGTTCCCGGGCTACGATTCCTCTCCCTAGCCCGGCTTTCTCTTCTACTTCTGAACACTCTTCTTTTCAAGGTTTTCCGGGGACAACCGGGACTGATTTCAGTCCCCGGCCTGTTATCCCCAAGGTGAAGGCTCATCGTACGCCTTTATATAAGACCCACAAGTCTTCCAAAGACCACAAGTCTTCGAGATCACCATCTTCGAAGGCTAAATCTTCCTCCACCAGAGTCTCTCAAGACCCAATTGCTGTGCCCTCAACCTCTCACGGAGTAGTCTCCGTTCCGGCACCTGTTCCCCCCCCCCCCGGGTGGAATCATTTAACCCGGTGGATTTTTCCGAGAAGATGTTTGCTCGTTTTGAGTCGATGCTATCGTCTCATACACAGCAATCACAAGAGAGAATAGCTTCCATGGAGAGCCTAGTTCAGGGACTCATGCGCTCGGGGCTGCCACCGCCACAACAGCAATACCCCATCCCCGACGCCTCCAAGCTTCCTCCTTTCAATAAGAATAACCCTTGGAGGTTAGCATTGCATGCCCCCTTCTCGGAGGGTATGTTGTCAATTGAAGGTTTCGGTACCCGGCCTCTTGCGGATTATGAATTCTACCCGCCGGGTCTTGAATTCCCCTTCCCCGGCTACGCTCGCCTCACGGAAGAGGCTCTAATTCGATTGGATAAGGTCCCAAAGGAAACTGTTATTTTTCCTAAAGAACAGGCACAGTCTGTCTTGGTCCGCGTGTTCAATGAGTGGAACTGCTTGAACACAATGATTACGGCCTACAAAAGTTCTTATACTATGTTTGTGGCCGACGACCAGACCCCTACCCCATGTGCGACCAAGATCATAGAGACGGTCTTTCAGGCTATCAAGGAAGAGAAGCCTTTACCTCAACTCAGGGAGACCGACTTAACCTCCCTTCTCTTTCCGGGAGACAATGAATGTTGGCGGAACGCCCCAGCTACCTTCTCGGTAGGTAAGTTGAGCCCGGACTGTGCATCGACGCAGTTCAGCGAACGGCTTCCCAAACTCCCGGAGTCTCTCATTAAATTGGAATTCGAGTCGAGATGTAGATTCAGCAGATCCCTTAATTCGGTTGCCCTTTCTGAATTGACCGTCGCCACTTACAACGAGGAGGACCTCCTCAAGGTCCTCACTAAGTCGCTTTAGCAAAACTTTATGGCTGACGCCTATGATTTCGCAAACGCCAGGACCCGTTGTCGACGACACGTCCTATCCGATGCCACGATTAGGCACGAACCTAATAGGCTCATCAAAGCTCCAGTCTGGGGCCCGGATCTTTTCCCAGAGGACTTAGTTAACTCGGTCCTTAGCGACGCAGCTAGAGCCAACCAAAACATTAAGGTTAGGTGGGGCCTGGTTTCAAAGAGGAAGTATGAGCCTTCTAGTACCCCAATTCGAGGTAGGAAGAGATTGAGGCCCTTCCAGTCTTCCCAATTCAGACAACCTCTGCAAGTGGTTCAACCGGTCTCAGTCCAACCTGCTCCTCAAGGTCCCCAGCCTTCTACCTCAAAGGGCCAACAACAAGAGCAATACGTTCTGGTCCCTCAGTCTCAGATCGCCTCGACTTCCTTCTCCCCCGCCTTTAACCCTACGTATGAGTCTCAGGGTTCTTTCCGTGGCTACCAGCGTCACAGGGGTTCCAGGGGTGCCTTTCGTGGCCGAGGTGGCGGAAGGGGTTACCACCGAGGCAAGTCTTCCCGCAGAAGCAGAGGAGGCAAATCATCCTCCAACCATTGAGAAACTGCAGGTAGGAGGGAGATTGTACAAATTTCGGGACCATTGGAAGTTCAGCGATTGGGCTTCCAGCATCATCTCAAAAGGCCTAGGGTGGAGCTGGATACAGGGACCTCCTCCACCGAACAGCTTTTACCAACTACCAACGAAAGAACTACGTTCCTTCACAAAAGATCCGCTAACAAAGAATGCAATCCAAAGCATACGTTGCTTAAGATTTCAAGGGCGCTTGTTCAGCGTGCCAAAGAAAGGCTCAGACAAACGGAGAGTAATCCTGGACCTGTCTTGTTTAAATTCCTTCATTCGTTACGACAAATTCCATATGCTTAGCATCTTGCAGGTGCGGACCTTACTTCCCCGTGGGGCCGTCACCACCTCCATCAATATTACAGATGCCTACTATCACGTTCCAATAGCAAGGCATTTTCGTCCTTTTCTGGGCTTCAAGCTAGGCAAACAAGCCTATGCATTCAGAGTGATGCCATTCGGGCTCAACATAACACCCAGAATCTTCACCAAACTAGCAGAGACAGTAATTCAAGAGCTTCAAACTCAGGGGATACAGGTAGTGGCCTATCTAGACGATTGGCTAATCTGGGCAGACAATGCCCAGAATTGCTGCATAGCAACGAACAAAGTCCTCACCTTCCTTCGACAACTGGGATTCCAAGTCAACCTCGGGAAATCCCGCCTGGTCCCGGAGACCAAGTTTCAATGGCTAGGACTACAATGGGACCTGTGCTCCCATACGCTGTGCTTCCCCAAAGCCAAAAGGAAGGAGATAGCGAGGAATACAAAACAATTTCTCAGGGAAAAGTTGACCTCCAGAAGGAACCAAGAGAGGATCCTAAGTTCCTTACAGTTCGCCTCCGTGACAGACATCGTCCTAAGGTCCACACTCAAGGACATAAACAGAGTGTGGCGCTCCAGAGCAACCGCAAAACGCCGAGACAGAAGTGCTCGCCTTCCCCCAATCCTGAGAAAAAGTCTGCAGCCTTGGACGAAGATCAAGAATCTTTCCAAGTCGATTCCCTTACAACATCCGGTCCCGGGACTCGTCGTTCACACAGACGCCTCCTTAACAGGGTGGGGAGGTTACTCCCAACACAAGAAAGTCCAAGGGTTATGGTCACCGGTCTTCCAACAAATGCACATCAACGTCCTAGAGGCCATGGCAGTCTTCCTGACTTTAAAACGTCTCAATCCAGCCAGGAATCTCCATATCAGACTGGTTCTCGACAGTGCAGTCATAGTACACTGCCTCAACAGAGAAGGCTCCAGATCAGCCTAAATAAACCACATCATGTTGAAGATTTTCTCCATGGCGGCATTGCACAAGTGCCACCTGTCAGCAGTCCATCTAGCAGGAGTCCGGAATGTGGTAGCGGACTCACTTTCCCGGACGACTCCGCTAGAGTCGGAATGGTCACTAGACAATCGATCTTTCCAGTGGATACTATCTCAAGTCCCGGGTCTCCAGGTGGATCTGTTTGCGACGAAATCCAATCGCAAAATAGATTGTTACGTAGCCCCCAACCTGGACCCTCAGGCTTATGCCACGGACTCTATGATTCTAGATTGGAATGGCTGGAAGACGATTTATCTGTTTCCTCCGGTGAATCTCCTGCTGAAAGTTCTGCACAAACTCAGATTCTTCAAAGGTCAAGTGGCTCTCGTAGCCCCCAACTGGCCCAAGAGCAATTGGTTCCCCTTGTTGCTAGAACTAGGTCTCCGCCCCCGGCGGATTCCCAATCCGGTGCTAACACAGACAGTACAAACTCACAATGTGTTCGCTTCCTCAAGGATTCTGAATGCCCTAACTTTATGGACTTCATGAAGTTCGCAGCCCAACGAGGTGCAAACATCGATCCTTTGAATACTATTTTCCTGGAATCTGACAAAAGGGAATCTACTCTCCGTCAATATGACTCAGCTGTCAAGAAATTAGCTAAGTTCTTGAAAGATTCCCAAGTTGAAAAAATGACGATGAACCTAACTGTGACATTCTTCAGAACTCTCTTCGAATCAGGCCTGGCAGCCAATACAATTACTACAATCAAGTCAGCCCTGAAAAAGATCTTCCATACTGGTTTTGACATTGATCTAACGGATTCATATTTCTCATCCATTCCGAGAGCTTGTGCCAGACTAAAACCTTGAACTCGCCCTAGCGCGGTTTCCTGGTTTTTGAATGATGTTCTTAAGCTAGCCTCTGACACCCCAAATGAATCCTGTAACTATATGGCATTATTAAGAAAGTCACTTTTTCTTTTGAGCCTCGCCTCTGGCTCCAGAATCTCAGAATTGGCAGCCTTATCTAGAGACCCAGGTCATATAGAGTTTCTCTCTTCGGGTGAGGTCCTTCTCTCCCCTAACAAAGTTTTCCTGGCTAAAAATGAGGACCCCCAAAACAGGTGGTCTCCCTGGAAGATTGTTCCACCTTTGGGATCCATCCCTGTGTCCAGTTACCACCCTGAAATCCTACTTAAGTAGAAATTCCACCGCAACCACAAGGCCGTTATTTATTAGAGAACACGGAGGAACTATTACCCTTAAGGGAATCAGACAACAAATTCTTTATTTTATTAAACAAGCTAATCCTGAATCATTCCCACATGTCCATGATATTCGAGCTGTGGCTACCTCAATTAATTTTTTCCACCATATGAAATTTGATGAGCTCTCAAAATATACGGGTTGGAAGTCCCCTAAAGTTTTCAAGCGCCACTACCTAAAACATTTAGAAGCTCTTAGATTTGCCACAGTAGCTGCAGGGAATATAGTTCCTCCTGAAGGTACTGAGTCCTAATCACCACGTCTTGCTCTATCCTCTTTCCCTCCTGCCTGGCTAACCTATTGTTCCTACCTGTTTTGTTTACCATACACCCTTATGGCGTATTATTTTATTATTCATTGATCAATTTCACGAATTGTTTTTTATTTCACTTGTTCTTAAAATCCCCGAGCTGATTTCATTTTTGTTATGTTGAATCTTTGTTATGGATTTACTTTTGCTTGGTTCTCTCTATCATCCCCTGATGGGATTTTGTACCATGCTCATATTCTAATCTATGATTGAATTTTCACCTTTGCATTTTTGATTACCAAGCTTGATTACCACTATTCATATCTGTTGAATTTTACCTACGGGTTTCATTATTGAATTGTTTACCATGTCTATTTATCACTGTCATATACATGTTGATCTATTTTTACGGGTTTCCTCATCCCTCTTTTTTTATATTAAAACTCATCAGCTATGTTATTTTTATGTTATTCCCTCCTCAGGTAGTTAGCCATATTGGGTCCCCATTCTCTGGTACGATTTCAATGGGCGGCACGGGTCGGAGCCCAGAAAAGGGATTTTGACGTAGGAAAAATTTATTTCTGGGCGAGAGACCCGTGCCGCCCAGTGAACCCACCCGTCCCTCCCTAATTGGGCCCCAATCTGGGATGCTATAAGGAGTGACGTCACTGGCGTGGGATCGCTAGTAGTAGTAGGATGTTGAACGGTGCCTCGCTGTTCGGGGATATTGACAGGAGATATCTAAATGGTGCGAGACCTCTGGTTGTGATTTATTCACGCCCCAGTATTATACCGACACCTTATTAAGGTGAGCGAGCTGGGTTCAACCTAGCATTCCTATACAAATTTTTTCTCTGGTAAATTCATAGCAGTTTTTACCTTAGAAATGATGTAAAAGGAGCATTTCTCTCGCCCAGAAATAGATTTTTCCTACGTCAAAATCCCTTTTTTATCCATTTTTTGGGTTATCGAGATTTGCCTCTTGGTAGGGGGAAAAGTGTTTTTATTCTTTACAGCTAGCGATTCATGATACTCTTATGAATTATCACACTGGGTGTAATACACTATAGCAAAATCTCATACAGTACTTGTAAGAGCATTAGATGTAGAGTTATTGGCCAAAAACCTGTTTGCACTGTCTGCAAAACCCACAATAGTTATATGATAATTCATTATTGTGTATAAGTACAACATGCAAACAGTACTGTAGTGCATTTCCAATTGTGGTTTGTTTGTTGTCATTAGTTTGTGTTTAGTTTTTGTGCTACAAAACAAAGAAATAACTAACAGACTTGAAAATTGTGTTTTCCTTTATTACAACCTTATGTGAGTTATACTGTATATTACTTTATACTTAACATTTACAGCATCCTTTCTAAAGTGCCAGTGACTTACAAGCATATGGGTTCCCAATTTTCTTTTACAGTACAGCAAGAAAGGTCATATAAAATCTCAATGCACTTCAAGTGAATCACTCAATAGCAACCCAAACTTTGGATGATGAACCAATCAGCCACCTTAGTTATTCAAGGGGAATTGAAATTCTCACTCTAGTAGCATAATATGACTATACCTGTATATTTATTTAATCCAAGGGATTTGTTGCCATTTCTGTTTGTTTCAGGTGATACAAGTCAAAATGGGGCTGTATTTGGTCCACCCCCTGGTTACACGTTAGGAGGAGCTGCCGCTTTTCTCCCATATAATATCAGTCCAACACCTACCACAAGGTGAGATATTGGTTAGAATTTTATTTATCTCATCCTTATATTTATTGCACTTTACAAAGAGGTGAGACTTGGAGAGGATTAGGATTGTTGCCGTATTTGCTTACTCAATTACAGTCATTTCTTTCCTTGGAAGAGGGTGATAGCTTGATAGATGTATTTTTTCTGGGGCCCCTTTGTCATATCGTCACATATACAAAGCTTTGGATAAAAAACTGACCCACAGTGTTGAAAGTTTGGCAACACTGCTAATTGAAGGCAGGTTTTAACCTTTGTTGTTTGACCATGGTAACTGCAGGTTATGGTCACGTGCTGCCATTTGAGGATATCACCTACTTTGTGTAATATGTAAATTGGATAATAGTGGTTTACTAGGTGAAAGAGAGAGCCTCAGTTGGTGGACATTATTTTGTATCCTTTGAGTTTCTCAAAGTATTGTTGGGTTTAACTGGGGAATATTGATGATTGTCTAGTAAGATATCTGCCATCCAAACTCATTTTTCTAGTTTTCTGGCTTATTTGTATGTTTGTTTGTATTTGACTAAGCTTCAGATAAGAAATAGTCAAGTTGTAACTTAAGCAAGATAACTTTTTATAAGATTTTGCTTGTTTTAAATACCATAGTTAAGTACTGTACATGCAAAGTATACAACATTAATAGAATGTTATTTACAGTAAAATAAGAAAGTTTGGAATGCTTAAATTCTAATAAAATAAGGCATATTACTCTCTTTTTACAGAGAAAGTTTTCAGAACCTGAAATCCTTTTTTTTTTTACTCCGGCACTACATACAAACCTTACGCTCTATACATAGTATTGATTTGGTGCTAGCTGAAAACCAGCTGTTAAAGCTTTTGCAAGGTGTAACTACCCTCCAATAGTTAGTGGAGGGGACTAGCGGGATAACCCACCAACCCGGTCTCACCAGCACTAGTAAACAGCTGTCGCTTTTTATTTCGGCTCGGTGGAATACAGACGTCTTGCTCCTCCGATAAAACCCTAAAATAAAAGATTTCTTTTACTGAACTGGACCAAAACGTAAAAATGTTTCTTTTAATTTTTCTACTTTTTCATTTTTGACTGCCCATGAGGATCCTTAAAAATGCAGTTTTGTTCTGGTAATGAAGGGCATCGTTGTGGCACCTTCTTTTGACTGCCCATGAGGATCCTTAAAAATGCAGTTTTGTTCTGGTAATGAAGGGCATCGTTGTGGCACCTTCTTTTGACTGCCCATGAGGATCCTTAAAAATGCAGTTTTATTCTGGTAATGAAGGGCATCGTTGTGGCACCTTCTTTTGACTGCCCATGAGGATCCTTAAAAATGCAGTTTTATTCTGGTAATGAAGGGCATCGTTGTGGCACCTTCATATCGGTGAGGAGACGAATCCTCTCGGTCTCTTCCCTTCGTGTAAGGGTCATTATTGCACGCAGGAGTCTCCTTGTTAAGTGTGTCCGGAGGTCAGCCTCGAAGGGAAAGAAACCTCACCATTGTTCTCCGTCGACTTGACCTCCTCATGATGATTCTGCTTGTTTGACCCCTGGTAGTCGGACGAGTACGAGTGGCACTCATATGACCCTGGGACAACCTTATGTGTCGGCGGCCTTCGTTGCTTCCCCTAGAGAAGCGGTGTTGGCCACCGCTGTTGAGAAGTTTCTTTCTTAACGAAGTAGTTCGCCTTCTGTGGCCTGCCTTGGGGCTTACGAGTTCTCCGTCCAAGGAAAGGTTGCAAAAGCTCTTGCGGTTGGGCACATGGCGGGAGCAGACATCGTCCCGAGGTATTGATTCCGATCTTCCCCCAAAGCTTCGTATGTTGACAACGGAAAGAGTCTGGCGCATGCTCAGCTGTCTTGACCTCAGTGTCTGTTTGCTCTGACATTCACTCTGCTTCAGTGGACAGGCTTGAGCAGTTGCTGACAAGTACTCCTGGGAGTGACTTGTCGGGAATCTCTTCGAGGGTAACCCAGGGTCTATTTTTGGCTATGTCCCAAGACCTATTAATGGAATTGATCCTTTGGCTGGATTCGCTCAACAAGAAGGGAGACAAACTGAGCTATCCGGAGGTCCGACTCCAGGTGATAGACAAGCTTCCCTTTCGAGGGAGGTTCGTTTTCCATCAGGCTTTGAGCGATCATCTCTTTCAAGGGATAGATCCCCTTCACCAGCTTCTGTTCAGCAAGCTCCTTGCCTGCGAGAAGACTCGCCGTTAGGAGCAAAAGGGGTTGATCGCCCTTCCCACCCATGGGAGACGGCTTTCTCCTGAGTAGTATCCACCTGGGAGTTCCACCGAAGGGCATTGGACTCTTCCAGACTCTCTAGTCCATCCGAGTGCAGCTTTCCGGATCTGGATGATGATGATGGGAGGCAATTACCTGTGGTCACTATGCGCTATGAAGATACAAGTTCTCACGAGCTGCGACTTTGATTTCTCCTCATAAGGAAGAACCTGCTTTGCTGCCTTTAGACATCTTGTCTCTACATCATCAGCCTCTTGTTCGATCGCCTCTTCCAGACCTTCCCCTGTTACCGGAGCCCTTCATATGAGCTTTGGCAGGGTGAAACGTGGTGGTAGCTCTCTCTTACACTGGGCTGAAGGCTGGAGACTGTGAAACGTACTGCTGGGTGACCGTGTACACAGTTTGAGGAATGGCGGCAACTGAGGGGGTCACGACAGGAAAGGGTTTCCTTCCTTTGAAGTGACTTCTGGGCTTCTTGCCCTTGGGTTGAGGTCCTTCATTGGGAGTGAATTTTCCTTTAGAAGAAATACCCCACTTGTCAAGGGCTCTTTATTTTCCTGAGCCTCTTTGTCCATGACTTCTTTAACCAGTTTCTCGGGGAAGAGATCCTTTCCCCAGATGTTGGAGTCGATCAGTTTTCTGGGTTCATATCTGATTGTAGCAGCAGCTAGGAAGTGCTCTCTACATGCTCTTCTGGCTAGGACGAAAGCATGGAGATCCCTATGAAACATGATTGAGTGAGTTTTAGCCAAGACAGGGAAGAGATCAGATTTGGAATAGTTTCCAATAAGCATCTCTAGATACGATTGGAAGGATAAAGAGGCAGAAAGTCTCTTTTTAGCTTCCAGTTCTCCCTTCAGTAGGGATTCAGGAATCCTAGGCAGTTTCTCATTAAACCGTTTGCCTCTGACGTCTTTATCTAGTTTTCCAACAGTGAATTTATGTTGGACGTCTTCCCAATTATTTGAATTGTAAGGAAGGACTAGAAAGACAGGTTTACATTCCTCTAGCACTGGAAAGGGTTCGTTCTCTGTTACTGCTTTCAATATGGCCTCTAAGCTTTTAGAGGCAAAGGGGAAGACAGTATCTTTGAGGGCCATAAAAGTGGCCTGTTTCCTGCCAAAGGCAGAAAGTTGGGTATTAGTGAATTTAGCTGTCTTCAACTCAAACCAAAAGGGATTAAGCCTTGCTATGATCCAGAATGATCATTTCCTTAGGGATTGTGTCATCCCTAATGGACATTTCCGAGTTGAGCCTTGCGTAACAGTAAGGATAGCTATCGATCGATGGAAAGAGTTCCAAGTCTGGAATGGGCTTGGAACCCAAACCGTCCCCAATATGAAGGAACCGGTTATTTGGTTAAGGTCATATTCTCAGCATAGTGCCAAAGGTTCTTTTAACTGTGCATTCTGGTACGCTCAAAGCTGGGGGAGCCTTCTAAGCAGGTGCCTGTTGTAAAGCTTCTATTCTCGCTGTTAGATCTGCTTGAACACATTCATATTTGGCGGTTAAGTTTCCCATGAAAGCTTTCATGGACGCCATTAGTTCTAAATTACTGTATAGCGAAGGTTTGTCTAATATCAGAACCGGGGTGTGGGTAATACTGTAGTAGGGGCTTGTGTAGAAAGTAAAGAGGCATTGGGAGCTGCACTCACTTGATGTACGTCCAATGACTCTTCTGAGGCTTCTGTGGTCAGCTAGATCCTCTCCTTTTCTGATGAAACAGAAGAAGTAGTAGACATGTCGTCCGTGTCCAGGCTCATGACTTGCAGAATGTCTCGGACTTCATCATCTGCTGGTACCGGCGGGAGTTAGATCGTCGGTAACTGGTGACCAAAAACAGAGGAAACCTCCGCCTTGGGAAAGAGGAGGTCCTTCAGTTCCAAAGAAGGAAGATAAGGGGCATGCGATCAAGACTTTTCCCCGCAACATGGTAGACGCTCAACTCTGTCTCCTTCTCGGCATGCGAGCAGGACGTTCCTCGCAGCACGCTGGACGCAGTGTTGATGCATTCTTGCAGCATGCTGGACCCATGCTAGAAGCACGCAAGCATGACTCTCCCTCGAAACATGCTGGATGTTGGGAGGACGCACGCAAGCGCGACGCTTCCTTGCAACTTTCTGGAATCATGCACGACGTTCCTTCACAGCATGATGGAAACATATAGGACGACGAGGATCGGCAGGACGAGGCGTGTATTTCTCCAACTCATTCTACTCCGTAGATCGCTATTCCCTTAGATGAAATCTCAGAAGGGGAGACACAGGAAGCGCTTCATGCAGCTGATCTTAAGAGATGGCTGGCGGTTCTAGCGGAGTTATATCCGGAGGACTTTATGCAGGCTTTGCCTCAAAGCCCGCCCTCACAGTTTTTGAAGGGCAGACCCCAGAAACCATCCTCATTCAAGAAAACGGTTCTAGCCAGATCAGTCAAAAGAGCTTTCTCGACTAAATGACTAGCTCTCCAAGAGAAAGGATCTAGGGAAGACCACCTTTTCCTTTACCCCTACTAGACTGGCCTCCAGATCCAGTGTGTGGTATGAGACTGGGGAGACACTCGGTTTGGGAGTTCCTGCCTCCTCCCAGGGCGACTTCTCCAGGCTCGTTGACGCCTCACGTAGGTCAGCCATGACCAAGTCGAAGGTGATGTGGACCACGTCGGAGATGGATCACCTGCTGAAGGGCATCTTCAGAACTATAGAATTCTTCAGCTTGATGGACTGGACTCTCGGAGCCCTCGCAGAGGTCACAGATCCAAAGAACGAGGCACAGATGCATCTGATTGCCTATCTTGATAAGGCCGTGAGGGATGGGTTCGTCGAACTCTCCGCCCTTTTCATGGCAGGAGTGATTAAGAAGAGGTCTATGCTGTGTTCCTTCCTGTCATCAGGATTGACCCTCGCTCAGAAATCAGAGCTATTGTATGCTCCTTTGGGTAACCATCTCTTCCTTTCTGATATAGTGAAGGACTTGTCGGCAGCTCTTGCACAACAAGCGACGCAAGACCTTATCTCCAGGACTGCCAAGAAAGTCCTCCCGGCTAGCTTTTTAGCCAGGAAGCAAAAGGAAGCTCCTCCCACTCGCCAGCCCTTTTGTGGGAGAGCCCTTTCGAGAGGGGATCAGAGAATTGCTGCTGGAGGACAACCACGTAGATTCCCAAAGCAGCAAACTAAAACAAGGAAGTGAGCCATGCAACCTCCAGACACAAGTGGGAGCCAGGCTATCCCACTTTTGGCAAGAGTGGAGTCAAAGGGGAGCGGACGACTGGACAGTCGATGTCTTGAAGGAGGGTTACAAGATCCCCTTCCTGAGAAGGCCTCCTCTTTCGTCAGAACCCTTAGAGTTGACAGCAACATACTCGAGGAGCAAGGCAGCAGCTCTTCAAGAGCAAGTCAATCAAATTATGTCAAAAGCAGCCATAGAAGTAGTAGAAGACCCCTCTTCGGAGAGTTTTTACAACAGACTTTTTCTAATTCCGAAGAACTCGGGGTGTTGGAGACCTGTTCTGGACGTAAGTCCTCTGAACAAGTTCATAAGCAAAGTCAAGTTTGCCATGGAGACATCTGCGTCAGTCCTAGCAGGCACCAGACAAGGAGACTGGATGGTGTCAATAGATCTGCAGGACGCGTATTTCCACGTCCCAATTCACCCGAATTACGAAAATTTCTGACATTCGTTTACCAAGAAACTACTTATCAGTTCAAAGCACTTTGTTCTGGACTGAGTACGGCTCCCTACGTTTTCACTCGAGTGGTTGCCAACGTGGCTCGCTGGCTACATCTGAAGGGAGTACGGATATCAATGTACCTGGACGACTGGCTAATCAGAGCCAGGTGGCAAGAAAAGTGTCTGGAGAGTCTTCAAGTTACAATGTCTTTGACGCAGCAACTAGGTCTGCTTGTAAATCTGACCAAATCACAACTGACACCCTCACAAAACATCATCTACCTGTGGATGAGGATTCAGTCAGTGGTTTTTCGGGCTTTTCCAGCCCCGAAACGCATTCTAGAATGCCTACGAAAGGTGGAGCACTTCCAGACAGAAGGACCTGCTTGATAAGAGAATGGATGAGTCTGCTGGGTACCTTCTCCTCGATCGAGCAATTCGTATCCCTAGGAAGACTTCATTTGTGGCATCTTCAATTCCATCTTTCAAAATTTTGGACAAGAGACCAAGGTCTAGAAATGTGGATTCCGATTCCTCTGGGGATCAGGAATCACTTAATTTGGTGAGACGATGCCAACAAACTTCTAAAAGGCCTCGAACTTCAACAGAGGAACCCCGACCTAGTGTTGTATTCAGATGCCTCAGACATGGGGTGGGGTGCAACACTGGGGAAAGACGAGATCTCGGGTCTATGGAAAGAGTCTCAGAAGGAATGGCATATAAACATCAAGGAGCTAGTGGCCATTCATCTAGCTCTAATGCACTTCCAAGAGGAAGTCCAGGGCAAATTAGTTCAGGTCAACGCAGACAACACCACAGCGTTGGCCTACATCAGGAAGCAGGGAGGCACTCGTTCAGATTCCCTTTACGAGGCAGCGAAAAATCTCCTACTGTGGGCGAAAGCGAGGGACATCACTCTGATAACACGCTTCATAGAGGGGGAAAAGAATGTCAGGGCGTATCTTCTCAGCAGAGGAAGACAAGTTCTCACAACAGAGTGGACCCTACATCACGAGGTGTGCACCAGCCTTTGGATGCTGTGGGGAGAACCCTCTATAGCCCTCTTCGCTACCCAGAAGGCAAAGAGGTTACCAGTTTATTGCTCTCCAGTCCCAGACCAGGAAGAAGTTGCAATAGACGCCTTTCTCATGGACTGGGAAGGACTAAACATGTACGCTTTTCCACCGTTCTAGATCGTGGACAGTCTTGAAAAAGTTCAGGGAGTCAAACAACGCCCGCATGACCTTGATAGCTCCAGACCACGCCACCGACACCTAACACGAGCGCCCTCTAGGCCATCCTTCTGTTTTGGACTTGCTCGCTTAGTCGTATTTGTTTGTGCTCTTGGTGTTTTTTCCCGTTTTTGGATTTAATTCATCATGACTGACGCTACTACTTCACCTTTACCAATGTTAAGTACCATAGTTTGTTTTGACAGCTTTTTACAGTACCGGGCATTTGTTCTCTTTCCAGTAGTGTGGATTTTAATTTTGGTTCGGCTTGGCCTTCCTCGGCGTCGGCAGCCATTGTGGCTTTGTTTGCTTCGCTGGTATTTCAAGTTAATATTGCCCATCTGGTACTCTGTCATCTAGGTTATATCACTTACGATTTTTGAACCATTATTGTTATCATTATTTTATTTTTGTTTTACTTTGGTATTTTTTGCTAGCAAGTCCAATTTGGACGAATGAAGAATAACGTCCTTGGCTTTATTATAGTTTAAGAACCCGCCTCGGGAAGGCGGTCGTTTTTAGACTATATCTTTATATTTATTTGTTACGCAGTCGTTATTCTTCGTTCATGGTTATTACAATTTTATCATTATTCTTATATCATATTATTGTGTGCTTTTGGTTCTTTATAATGTAACCATGAGAGCGTGAGCATGGAGTTCTCGTTTTCTGTTGCTACAGTTACGAGTTACCCTTTCTCTCGTTTTCTTTCTTAATCTCGAGTAAGAGAGGTGGATTTCCCGTTTTCCGTTTTATACGCTCACGGGTTATCCCTCCCCCCTCTCCTTCTACGGGTTTATGATACTTACGTTTGATGATATTTACGTTTTATTTTATTATGTGGTTACTGTTAATATAGCTAGCATTATTAATAGGTCCCGTTCGTGTATGAGTCATTATTTTGGGCCCGCTTTATGCCGCCACCCATAGTTCCATCCTCTCCCCGCTCCGCCTTGGGAGTAGGTTCGGAACGTTCATCCTCTCCGCCTTGAGTTCTACTCCGCTATAAGGGATACTCATTGAGTTTGGAGCCTAGTCAGATATTTGCAGTGCAACGGTGAACCCCTGCACTCGGACTCTGGCTTCCCAGAAATAGATTTTTCCTTGGTCAAAATCCCTTTTCTTCAAACTTGTTTTCAGTTTCCCTTTCATCACAAGTTGTATTGCTTTCAGTTTTTCATTCTTCTGTTTCCACTGATATGTTATCACCCAATATTGTTGATTATACCCTGCTCTAATTTTCATATATTTAAAGAACAAGTTTTGTTAATCTTGAAATGAGACTGTAATTTTTGACACTGCTGTACATTATAGTAATGATAACTATCTTTTAGGCATTATATCTGTGTCTGGTATAGATTCTATATTTTCCTATAGCAAGGTAATTTTATTAATGCAAAAAAAATTTTCCAATATGGCTAAAGACTATTTTTATGTATTTATTCATTCCAGATCAGAACCGCAGAGTGCAATTGATGACGTACCTTTTAAATTGGGCTCCAAAATTATTCTAGAAGGAAGCATACAATATATCGATTTAAGCTCAACCGCAGGTATGATAGAGAAAATAAACATGTTCAACTGGGATGATTATGAATATGATTTTCAGTTGGAGCGGAGTATTTTACAAGAATTCAACACAACTGAGCACGAAAACCCTGCAGAGTAACACTTGATATATTCAGTTTAGTATGAAATACTGCATGCCTTTTATATGTGATTCACTTACAGTCCTTTGGTTATTTGGCCAGGTAAAATTGCTTATGTGATATTTGTTCAGCAAAAGATACTGTTTCTGGTCCACAGTATATTGACTTATCTGTGATATTTATGTTTTACCGGTATATGGAATTTGTTACTTATAGATGGGTAAATTACCGTATACCTATTGTATAACAACAAGGTGGATACTATATTATCAAGTTTTGTGGCATGAAAAGAATGTTAAAAAACATGTTTAAGCTACTGGTAGATGCGTCGTGATTGTAGAAACTACAGTATAGTTCTATTTTGTGTAATAACACGGTTATATTATGGCTCTTTAAAAGTTGTTGCTTTGTACAGTTAAGAGAATTTAGCATTATGTTAATAAGTAAATACAATTTCATTATGTAAGCATTTATTAGCTGAGAAAATTTAGGATAATAGGAAACTAATTTAAATTTATATATATTTAGGGTGTTTTAATAAGCTCTGTTGAACAGTATTGCAATTTTATTTCACTTATAATTTTAGTTTGTAAGTAAATGGACTCTTTTGGCTGGATCCATAGGAATTTTTGAACTGAACATTTTGAGTAACAATAATGCATAAATAGATGTACAACAGCTGAGAAGAGTTTCTGGTAAACAATCATATATACTCAGTGACTCATTATCAGTAAAACAAATTTTGGCAAAAGCTTACAATAATGATCGAAGGCATGTAAATCAAATTTCTCACTTGAGGAAAATGGCTGGTTATCTAAGAAAGTTGAATTGTATGATGGTTCTCAAGCAATTTTTTCCAGAAATTTATTTTTCTTTGATTTTAGTAAAATATATTCAGTAAGTTCCTAAAGTTAGCTAGACTAAGGTTGGACAAAGAAACAATATAAGGGGCTCTTAAGAAGTTAGGTCATGGAAAGGGTTGTCCAGAGTAAATACCCCCAAGTAAGGTTAGGTTAGGGTAGGATGTATCCCTGTGGTGTGCCTTCTGTGCTTTTAAGCTGGTCATAAATACACCAAATTTACAGTTTTAGGTGTATTTTTTGGCTAGCTACTATAGTGCATTTAGAGCACAAAGTCTGTTTAGAAAGAGAGAGGGTGGATTTTGAATTTGTAGGTAGGGAACCATTATTCTGATAATTTGTGGTCAAACTGGTTGCACCGCACTCATGGAAATTCCAGAATCTGCCACACCTTTAATCGACTTCTTGCTATGAACTCACTACAGTATTGCAAAAAAATTGCTGAGTGCAACTACAGTAAACTCTCAACCAATATTATTTATTGTGCTTGTCACAATTTCAGTCAGTAGAAAAAGGAAAGCATTGGACATAAATCCTTGAAATAGATTTTGTATCAATCTTGAAATTTTTAGCCTATCAAAATACTGTATTGTACAGTATAAGATTTCATAAAGCAGTAAGTTATGGAGTAAAAGTCAAATTTTGATTTTTTTATGAACCAAAATGCTCCTTGGAGACAGCTTTTAGTAGAAGTAACATTTATATCAGTGATATAGTAATTTTTTTTTTCTTTTTTTCAGCTGACCTTTTATTACTCTACAAATGGTTAAAGTTGATTTTTCTTTTACCATACTTTTTTACTTGATTTATTAGATATTACAACGCAGACACATACCCAACAGATGTAGAGAAGGAGATAGTATATTATAGTAGTAACTGATAGTCTTTTGTCAAACTTATGTTTGAAATTAGCTCACTAGAATCTTTTATGTTTTATTTATATTTGTTTCTTTTTTCTTGACATTATTTTGCACAAATAGCATGTTTTTTTCCCTTAGCTATTACCTTCATTATGTTTAGTGTTGTCTCAAAAGAATTCCAAATCAGTAGAAAACGTTTAAATTGATGTCTCAAAAAAAAATTCAAATTAATGGAAAACATTTATTTGATATTGATCGGTTGGTAAAGATTGCCCCACACATAATTGGGACACGGGCTCTTGCTTTGACTCATTTGAGAGGGGACAAAAATCAAGCTTGATCTGTGTGGGAATACAGAAGATGAACAGGGTGATGATAGGATGAATGCTTGCCAGAAGCACTCAACAGATGATGCCCAAGTGGTAGTTCAGAGTTGAAGTCTAGGGCCACTGGCAATCGCACTTCACTAACTTCTAAACCCAAACCTTCTGCAGTCCTAGAGAAATTCTTCTTTTCTTGTATGAGCTCCTAATTGGACAGAGTGCAGAGGGAGATTTTATTTTGATAATTCATTCAAGGGTTACAATTGAGACAAAAGAAAACATGTTTTCTTGATACATACAAATTTGATATTACTGTCTGTACATAATGCATAGAACAGTCAGGGAGGGTGGAGAAGGATGGGACTGGATTGGTGATAGGAATTTAGCAGACATAGAGTATGCTGCTGATGTTGTCCTTGCTAGCAGAACACCACAGGTTTTGCAATGCTTGCTTACTAGAATGCATGAAATATCACACGAGGTTGGGCTGAAGATAAATAGAAGAAAGACAGATGATGAGAACAGAGTATGCAATGGAAGATGAAATATCGTTGGAAGGAGAAAGGATTAATGAGGTAGAATCATTAAAATATTTAGGAACTATGATCTCCAATACAGGATTTTTAGAATTAGAGTTTAGTGAAAGATTGAGAAAAGCAAATCAGACAATGGCTAAGTTAAGTAAAATTTGGAAAGCAAATTGCCTGAAATTACAAATAAAAATCAAACTATATATCAGTTTAATGAGATAGGTGCTGCACTATGGACATGAGTCATGGTATGACAGTGAAACAATCTCTAATAGATTTAGTAAATTTGAGAACAAAGCCTTCAGAAGGATATTTGGAGTTAAATGGCAGAACAGGATTAGAAATGACTCTACAGTATAAGAGAGATTACTCGAGTGCCATATGTGGATAAGATCATGAAGAGGGGTAGATGGAGATGGTTTGGACATGCTCTTCGCACTCCCCAAGAGAGATTGGTTATCACTAAATGTTCAGTTGGGCTCCACAAGGTACTAGAAGAGTTGGAAGACCCAGGCCTACATGGCTGAGGAATATGAAGTGCAAAGTAGGAGATGATGAATGGAGAAGTATTCAATTAAAAGCTTAAGATAGAGACAACTGGCAAAATCTAACAGAGGCCCTTTGCATCTTTAGGTGTAGGAGGAGATGGTGTGTGTAAGTATATACTCTAGTCTGGCTAAATAATTGCGATGGTCAGATTTTACAAGTTATGTCAGTGTCCAATATTGGTTAGTACAGTACACTCTAATGGAGAGTCCTGATGAAGTTTGGAGCTTCAACTCAGTCGTTGGATTAAATTGCTTTGTAATGACAGTAATGATTAGACAATATGCTGAGTGACTACATAGAGTGATGCGAATTACGGAATGCATGCAAGGTTGAATGGTAGTTGTTGCCCTCTGGTCAACCTGTAATCTTCACACTAAGGACTTTGGTACAGTCCTTAGCAAGATCTTTGGAGTGTGGTAGCTACTCTGGGCTATACAGTCCCCCATTCAAGTGGAACCACATCATTCAGAAACAAGATAACCCAAGATAGTTGAAGGTTTGGTCTACTGTATCTCACGTTGAAACAGTCTTTTTTATTCCTCTTAAAGCATCGTAAGCTGAGCTTTTTCTTAAGAAAAGATTCCTTATCCTTCGACCAAACATGCCTTCATAAAGCAGTGGAACAGCACCTTAGCATGACAAAACTATGGGTATATACTTTGCTCAATGAAGTGGTCTTTATAGTGAGTGATAAAAGACCAATATTTCTGATGCATTGGAATTTTTGTTTATTGCTTTGTAATATGATTTTCTTATAAGGTTTGTCTTCTTTTCATAACAGGTAAATTTGTAAACAACCTAGGATTATGCAAACCAGTGTTTTGTTTTTTCTTCTACATACAAGCTTATATCTTTAAAATACTGTAGCTTGGCAAAAGAATTTGTTTTTGAATGATGGGTAAAATTTTGATAGTTGAACATCTCTGTTTGGAGAGATCCGAGAAAAAAGAAGAAAAATAAAAGACAGGAATCTGCTAAGAATCTTCAGTACCAGCACACTGTAGGCAGTGCCCCTGCATCCTTGTTTTTTGCAGGCATGAACTAGAAAAAAGCATCAGGTATCCAATCCTATCAGCCTTTCTATTTAAAACCCTACACGTGTATAATCACTTGATAGATCTTTTATTATTAGACTGGGTCATTCTGGAAAACAATATCAGTTTGTTAACTGTTACAGTCATGGTAGGATGGGAGGATTAAAACCTGGTTAAAATGCAGTTTTTGTAGCCCCATGATACACATTTGTAGTGTATTGCAATTGTAAAGCAGGAAATCAAACATTGGTTGACTCTCACTGAGGTGAGAAATATTAATTGAAATATATTTAGTAAACAGGGTGCCTAAGCTGAACTTGATAGTGTTTTTAGTTTGGAAAAATATAGGGTACACAACACAGCAAGTATAAGAATGGAGAAAGGATAGATTTGAATTTGCATTTATGTGATTTGCTAACTTTTGCATTAGAAAGGAAAATTTTTCCACCCTCAGATACAGTCACTTATAGGTAGATGTTATTATTTGGCTGATTGTAGTTAATGGCCTTATTCATTCTTTGTTTGACTGTAATGACTTCAGTAAAAAAATAATATAGTACAGTATTGTTTTGTGGGATATAGATATTGCACCAAGTGTAAATCAAATACAGCATATTGGAATGAAATATGAGAGCTGTGCACTGCATTTTTATAATGTGGGCCACATATTGTACTGATGTATTTGAAATGTAGTTTCAAATACAGTAGATTTTACATAGATTGATTTTGGTTATTTTAGTCTAAGTTTCAGACAATCACTTACATATACAATTCATATACATACTTACACATACTAAAAATTATTTCCCAATCATTACAAAGCTTTAATTTGTGTACCAAATTCTTCAGGTTACTTTGTAGTATAGTACCCATAGTGTAATCAAAGCTTTTTAATATTTCATATAATATAAACTAGGGAGAAAGTAGCATTATTTTTATGAAACTCCCTAGGTGTTCATAAGGAGAAAGTAGCATTTTCATGACAAACTTTTCATGAACTGTACTGTGCTGTACTTTAAATACTCAACCGACAATATTTGATTATTCTTTTCATGTGTACTGTGTTTCAGGATTGAATTTTTGTCGGTTGAAATATAATTTGCTCTGAAAGGAGATGAAATTTCAAGAAAAGTTAAGAGTACAGTAATTTTAAACTTATTCATTCTATTGATAGTTAAATCGAGAATGCATTCTGTTTGTAAAGCTTTCATTGTTTCACAGTTACTGTTCAGGCACTATACCTGTATCAGCAACCTGAATACTGTACCTTGTTTATTGTATACTACTGGATTTCAGACTTTGCTGCCTTTTGAATCTCGAGTTAAAAGTTAGTGTAGTCTTTTGTTTACTGTATCATGTAGAAGAATTCTTATGAACTGTATCCAATACCAATTATTGTCTGTTGTCTAGAAACCATTTGTGATGCAAGTTACACAAATGCAGAAGTTCTGCAGACCTTCTTTTTGCAAATAAGTTCAATCCCTTTTGCTACTGTATATCATTTCAACTTCTTGTAGGCCATGTCAAAACCTCAAAACATTGAAGGGTGCTTAAAGATGTTGCCTTTGTAACAAATCAGTTATAATAATTATCAGTAGTGTACTTGGCTTTTAGAAAGTGCTTTAGATGAGTTCTCATATCATTTAAGAAAAGATGACCTACTTCTACTGCCATTTATGCAATCTAAAATTCATTTTCATTGAACTAAGTTTTTCCTGTACAGTATATCTCCCAATTGATAAAACCCTAAAAGTTACCCACAAAAATATTTGGTTGGTAAATCGAAGGAGAGCAGGGAGTTATCACAATATATTTAAATGTGTTTGCATCCAAAACTGATAAGAGAAGTTGATTAAAGGGATCATCAAAGGTTAAATCTTGGAACTGAATCAATGGTAAATCTTTGCCCACTTAGTTGTTCTCAAAGGACATCTGAAATGGCAAGCTGTCAACCCTACTGTAATTTGCAGTCTTCAAGATACCACTTTATTTTCACATTAATCCTTAAAGAGCTTACGTTTGGAAAGCGTTTTACCTCTGCTCCCAACAGCTGATTTGTATAGCATTGCAGATCTAATGCACTTTGGAGCAGTCAGACACTGGTAAATAGGAACTGGAAATATTAATATGATATCCTATATCTGGAGTTTGTGTATGGATTAGATAGCTTGGAAGAAAATAATTTCTTCTATCAAGGACATATAGCCAACATCTTCAAGCAATAGCTTCTCAAAAGAATCTTACATGTTGGTAAATGTTTGGCCATGTGCTCATCACCTTGTTAATGACCAGTTCATTTCCCTCAGCTTTGCAACTAAAGTTGCTCACTGCAATGAAAGTTATTAAATTTGTGATCTAGTTTGCATTTGTGAGTCATTTTTCAGCACTGTAGGTCAAACAGGATAACTCACAACCAATAAAGGAGCATTGAAGAAAAAATAATTGTTGAGTTGCAATGATTGGTCAAAGTAAGAAACATTGAAGACCAATACGAGAGCAAAGAATCATGTTTGGATAGGACAGTAAGAATAGGGTGAATGAGGAAAGAGGAGGAGGATATGTGGTATTACCATTCAAAATGGTATCGCATTGCAAATTAATGGATTGGCTTTTAGTCAATATTTGTTGTACTGTTTAAATGGACATGCACAAGTTGGCTTTAAATGCCAGAAAAATTTTTTTTTCTGTATTTTAGAATTGGAAATTTTTGTGTTTATTATATGAAAGTTTTATACAGTTTAGTTGCTGTGAAGACAGCATATCTTGTATGAAACTATGATGATCTTAATGATTAACATTTCTGTTGTAATGGTCATAATTTTATGATTATAGTACATAGTTTTTTATCTTAAGGTACAAGTAAAGTTCAGTATCCACTTGGTTAGCCAAATGGCTTTACTGTATACCCTAAGGATATAAGAATGAAGGATATCCATTGAAGTAATTACAGGAAAATGAAAAATCCTAGTCATGCATTTACCAAGGAGAATTATGAAATTTGAAATTACCAGATATAATTCAATGTTTCTATAGAAAATATTAAACATTTATTTGGGGATGATAAAAAACATTTTTTGTAGCGAATCCCAATAAGACTACGTTTGTGGGCATAGCGAGCAGCACAATGATTTTTCATGGTATAATGTTGATTATGATATCATTCTAAAAGTGAATATTTGTACTTTATTTTTGTATGAGTATATTGGAAAATATAAAGAGCAAAAATATAAAAGCCAAAACGATGAATTAAATTAGCCCAAAATTATCCAGGATGTTATTTGATGTCAATTACAGTTTACTGGCAAAGGTCAGCAACCTCTCAATTTTAACCAATTCAATTTTTGCCAAGGAGTAGAGGAGACAGGTGGTGTATACCAAATGTGTTTTTATTTTACGTTGCTTATGATCTACAGTATTTGTATTGATGAATAATTCACATGACCCAATCTCAAACTGAAAAACAATACTCCACTGTACTAATAAATATATAATTGAAGGTTTTGAGTTACTGTCAAATATCAACCAACATTGATAATCAAGCCTAAAGTAACTTGAGGAATTTTTAAAAAAAATCTTTCTCATTTTAAGTGTATGCAATTATTAAATCTTCTAAGATCAGCAATTTTTAAAGGATATCCTAATTTTATCATTGTATGAAAACAAACCCATTTTGGGCTAACTTCTGAAAGGTAAGAATTTCTATGTTACCTGGTTAAGAGATTTCAGGGTAATACTGTAGTAATAATGTACAGTGTTAAAAACGAAACATTGTGGGTTAGTCTTATGCAAGTTAAGAATGATAATGCATTGGTTTAGTTAAACCCATTACAGTAATGAGAACATATGCAGCATTTTGTAGTACAGTACAGTATTTACAAGTTGCATATATGTATTGCCTTTGTTTCACACTAAAAATAGATGAATTTATGAAGATGTGCTTTAATTGTAAGGAAAAAAGTAAATGAAAATCTTCCCAGATATAAGAATCAAACATACCTACTATTATACCAATGGGATTTGTTATTTATTTGACAAAATATATTCATGTACCACATACCATAGGTGAAAATATGCATCAATTCCCTTTCATTGGCTTAATAGTTTGGTTAAGCTAGATCTTCTTTTAAGAAAACCATTTGTCATTCAGATATTTATCTAAAATCTGTGTGCACAGTATATATAACTCTTTTTAAGTTTGTCTTGAAGAATCCTGTAACCCATAATGAAAATGATCTTATGGGTCCTAATACTCTGGTATTATCGGTAGTTTCAAGTAAGTATAGTTATGCCTTTGTAACATGGGGTCATCTTGTCTTTTTTTATTCTGTTAATGTACTTACAAAATGTGTATAACTTTATTGATAAGTTTTAATTTTGTGTAAAGACAGTTTTATCATATATTTGAGCTCTTGTAATGTGTAGTTAAATGTAAATAAAATGAATAAACATTTCTATTCCGAAAATAATGTACTGTATACACTTTAATTACCTCCACCAACGAAGTTGGAAGGAGGTTCTGTTTTTGCCCCTGTTTGTGTGTTTGTTTGTGAACAGCTTCCTGGCCACAATTTTAATTGTAGAGTAATGAAACTTGCATGGATTAACTGTTATGTAAAAAAAAAAAACTTGAAAGGATTAAATTTTGGAAGGTCAAGCAAAATGTTCAATTCACGTAATCAGCCGTAAGTTTTGACATCGTTGTCACAGTGACTTCAAACTTGGTTCATATTTGAATGTATGAAAATCCATGCCAATTAATACATGTTAAGGTCAAAGGTCAAGGTCAAGAAATAAGCTGCTGTGGCGGAGTCTGCGCTCTACTGAGTGCCTCTCAAGTTTCTAATGCTTCATTCCTACATTCATTTTTTTTTTTATTGTATAACTAGTTTTATGTCAATACTGTATGCAGATGCTTCTCTTTTATGTTCTTTTGATTTACTATTTTTCAAGTTTGATATGATTAAGTACGGGAGTCTTATGATGTATAAATGTTGAATTTTCCGTGTAAAGCAAAGGATCCCAAGTAGTGTAAAATGTTGTTTATGTTAAGACAGGTAGCCTCTGCCTCAGTCTTGCTAGCAATCAACAAAGAATAGTGCAATGTGACAAAATGCTAGGATGGCCATAGCTTTCTTTAAAGAGTGGTTTTTAACTTCTTCATTCCCAATGTGAAAGAATTTTTTTATTTGAATAATGTTCCTTTCAAGGTGGTGGCATTTCAAACATATTACTGTATTTACAGGACACGTTTTCTCATGCAGAGCTATCAAATACAAAGCACATTGTGTATTCTGGTAGGAATTCAACAGTTTATATCAAGGCTGAAGAAGTGAAAAATTAACTCCTTTAACCTAAAGAAAGAGGAAAGCAGATAAAGAGGAAATTACAACTAAGATTGGATGAGGCATTTGCATACACTGATATTGGATTAAAAGTTTTGGAAGAAATGGATACCACCTACAGGACTTAAAAGTTGAGGAACAACTTTTGAATGCCATTGTTTGATACAAACTTATTTATTATGAAATGAAGAAATCTGCATTCCAGTCAACATTGGATATCTCTTTGGGTAAATCATCATCCTGTGCTTTCAACATTTCATGCATTGAGAATGGGATAGACAAAGATTAATTTAACTACCAAATGAATTGCCGATGGAAGAGGAAGAGGAGGATTATAATTGAAGACCCTCCTCATGTATCATGATAGTAATTTTTCAGTGGTTACTTTCCTCTTGGTAAGGGTAGAAGAGACTTTAGCTATGGTAAGCAGGTCTTCTAGGAGGACATTTCAAAATCAAACAATTTTTCTCTATTCTTGGGTAGTGCCATACCCTCTCTACCATGGTCTTTCACTGTCTTGGGTTAGAGTTCTCTTGCTTGAGGGTACACTTGAGCACACTATTCTATCTTATTTCTCTTTCTCTTGTGTTTTTCATGTTTTTATAGTTTATATATGAAAGATTTACTTTAATGTTGTTACTGTCCTTAAAATATTTTAGTTGTTCATTAATTCTCTAAAACTTTAGTTTATTTATTTCCTTGTTTCCTTTCATCACTGGTCTATTTTAACCTTTTGGAGCCCTTGAACTTAAAGCATCCTGTTTTTCCAAGTTGGGTTGTAGCTTAGTTTGTGATAATATGTTTTAGCTATCCACAACATTAACATCAGCCAAAATATTTAACAGAAAAATTTGTGTAGAGTAAGTATTGGAATATTTTTTTAACCTAATCATGTTTGGTAATAATTCTTAACTCTTAAATATATTCTGTTCAAATATTGGAAAATTTATTGACATTTCCTATCACCATTCTTTAAGACTTTAGGTATGCTATGCTTTAGTTAGTCAGAAAAATTATCTGTAATGTAATTATATCTATTCAGTAGCACATTGACAATAGAAGTTAAGAGGACAAAAAAGCTACAAGAATAAATACTAGGGACAAGTCTTTAAAATGCTCTAGAAACAGCCTTATCATTGCTTAGGTTTCTAGTAACTAAAAAAAACTTCAAAGTTTACAGTGCCTTGTAAAACATCAAAATTTATAATCCTCAGTTTATTGTTTAAAGATCTGTAAGTTTTTCATTGTCAGTTTGGACATGTTTGTTAGCTATTTAATTTAAAATTTCCTGTACTGTTTTATTTTTCCATTCTACCTTGTTTCAAGTATTGTTCTCTTCTAAATTATAGAATTTTCTTTGCCTTTGCTGCATGTTAGGTGTCCAGCCAATTGTTATCTTCCTTGCAATCAGATATAGGGCAAGGATAATGTCAGCCATACTGTAGAAAATACCCATAATTTTAATCCCAAAAATTAATTTCAGATGAAAATGGCAAACAAGAGAGTGCATATTATATATTAATAATGCTGAGCATAGTTTTCACTGTTCTAGAGGTGTAGTTAGAATCTTACCCAAGGATTAACAGACTTTTTAACCAGATTCTATTATTTCCAAACTTACTTTTGAATACAAGAACCTATGAAGTGGAAGTTCCAACAAGAAGAAAACTTTACCCCCGCTGCCTTTGTTAACCTTCCCTTCAAATTAGCTGCTAAAACCCTCTTCAGGTGTTGGAAAGAAACAGACAGTCATGGCATAAGAACAAGGTAAAGAACTGATTGAAGTGGTTGTGCCCCCCCCCCCCCCTCTCTCTCTCTCTCTCTCTCTCTCTCTCTCTCTCTCTCTCTCTCTCTCTCTCTCTCTCTCTCTCTCTCTTTTTTTCTGCTACTGCTGCTGCTAATCCTTGGCTAATATTCTGAGAAAACAAGGGGTATGTTGATCCCTGTATTTATATTTTTCAATATTAAACTTACCCGATAATCATGTAGCTGTCAACTCCGTTGCCCGACAGAATTCTACGGAAGGGATACGCCAGCGATCGCTATACAAGAGGGGGGTGTACTCACAAGCGCCACCTGTGGCCAGGTACTGCAGTACTTCTTGTTGACACCACTTCAATTTTTCCTCTGTCGTGCTTCCGGCAAGACGTTCATGGATACGCTTATAATTTTGGAGTCTTGTTCACGGTTTTTGGTGAAGTATTGCTCTAAGATTTCAGCTTTCGCTATTCAGGAAGTTTTATTATTAGCTTAGCTAACTTTTGGAATTAATTTGATTAATTATGGTGACGAAGAGAGTATGAACTCTCTTTCACCTTTAAATGGCCGACCCTTCCCTTAGACGGAAGTGTTGGTGTCTAAGAGAGTATAGACTCTCTTTCTTAATTTTGCTTAACAAAAGTTATAGATTTATTTTATATCTCTCCGCCTTTTATAGGCCTCTTCGATTAACTTCCTTTTATTATAAACTTATTAAAATTAATTTTTATTTTTGTTTATATTCGACCTTTCCTAATAGTAGGCGGTCTTTTCTTGGTACCGAAGTTAATTAACATTGAGCCCGTCATTTCGGTTTTACCTGTTAACATATTATGCTATTTTAATGTTTTTGAAAGAATTTCTTTGATAGTCTCGTACTGTTTTCAAAGTTGAACTAACGTTTTGTTTTGTCTCTGCAGTTGTTGACGTTCAGAACGTTCAACTTGCGCTCTATCGTTACGATAGAGAGAGAATTTTCACGGTGTCACGTTGCAGTAAGAGTAACCGTGTCTAGCGTTTTGTTCATTCTTTCTTAACTTAATGGTTTTAATTCTAATAAAGGAACTTTTCATTTTGGGAAATATTTCAGTTTTTTCCTTTAACAATAATATGTTTTAACGATATATATGATTGGGCTCTTCTCTCAGGTTCTAAGTCAAGAGAGAGAGAGAGAGATAGAGACGGAGGGAGAAAGAGGAGGATAAACGTTTCGTTCAAGCGAGTAACGTTGTTATCGTTTTTGCTCTTCTCCCTAGTCTCTTTAGGGGAAGAAGGTAAACGTTTCTAGAGTTTTTTCTTGTTCTCAAGCTTTATGCGGTGAGAGATTTTAAACGTAGTTTATTTGATCTAGTGTTTAGTCTCTTTCCAGCCACTGAATTATTTATCTTTCATTAGTTTTTTCTGTTACATTGTAATTCTGTTTTCGCAATTACTAACTTTTAAGGAAGGATAGAATTGCGTGTTTCAGGTACAAACCACTTAAAGTTTCGAGTTCAGTGAAATAAGTGCAAACAGAAAATCAAAAGTGATAAGTGATTAGCGCAAAGTGTGTCAGTGTTGTGCGTGAGGGTACTTCTGTGCGTGCCAGTCGTCCTCCCAGTCCGGGACCTCTTGCAAGCTCCCAAGCCCAGGGGAGAAGCAATGTCGAAGGGCAAAAGGGTTCGGCAGGCCTTGATCGGCGCACAGAAGTATCCTCGGTGGTTGCGGGCGTGTCTTACAGAGACCGTCACTCCCACCCGCAGACGATTGAGCCCTTTTTTTTTTTTTTTTTTTTTTTTTTTTGCTCGTCTGCAGAAGAAATTTCGGGGAGAAAACGCTGGTCTCAGGTCTCAAGACCTCTTAAACGTAAAGTCCAGACCTATGCCAGACGTACGAAGTTAGAGTTCAACAACCCGGATGCAGTCATTGGGTTAGCTCTGACTCTCCTCAGTCATCAGGTGACTGCACACCTCCTAAGAGAGGTAAGGCGATGCCTCAACAGACCTCTTCTTCTATTAAAGCTTTGCCTCAACAGACCTTATCGTCTGTTGATCCCAAGACGACTTTGCTGCAGTCCATGCAATCGCAGCTTGCGGTCTTAATGCGTGAGTTTCAGGCTGAGAAGGTTACACCTCCTCCTGCGAACGCTCCGCCTCTCCGCAGTCCAGTCTGCCAGGCGTACGAAGTTGAGGTTCCTCAGGCTACCTTACCGCGTTCTGAGTTGCCAGTTACCAGCGGTGTGCAGCAACCTCCGCCTCCTCCTGCGAGAGCTCCGCCTCTCCGCAGTCCAGTCTGCCAGGCGTACGAAGTTGAGGTTCCTCAGGCTACCTTACCGCGTTCTGAGTTGCCAGTTACCAGCGTTGTGCAGCAACCTTAACCTTCCTTAAGGCAACCTCAGCAATGGGAGCAGGAGTCTTATGCCTTACTTCCTCCGCTTCCGCTTGCGGTTCCACCAGCGAGGCAACAATCTCTTGAGGTACGACAACCTCTTCCATCAATGAGGCAGCCACCTCAGCACTCGCTGCAACTACCTCAACTCTCGCAGCTCACACCTCAGGAACCTTAACTCGTTCCTCAGGAACCTGCTACTGCGCATCCGCAACCCTTACAGCGCAACTCTTGAGGCAGCAACCTCATGCTATGAGTCAGCCACCTCAACGCATGCATCTGCCACTTTTTCCTCAACTTGAGCTTCTTCCCATTCAACTTGGGAATAACGAATGACAATAATAACACCTCATTACTTTCATAACTTGCATTTGTAATCATATACATGTATGCCTACACAAACATTATGATAATGGAGGTTATTTGTATTACTTATATAAAAATATATATGTATTCCTTGCAATATATTTTTAACAAATCGCAAAATATGGCAAAAATATCTTCTAAACAAATGAATCATGAGTTATGAATGTAAGGTAATATTATGTTGATATTAAACCCCATGCAAGCATGCATGAAGTAATGCAGTGTTGCCAACAGGGCGAGTTTCCCTTTCCTGAGGTGAAGTAGATTATAGTACATTTAGTGTAGCTTAATTCTACGATTATCATGCCGGCTATCAAATTCATCAACAAAACAGTCTAAATCAATTCCCTCGGCACGTGCACTTTCAATGGACGGTAATGCGATATTACTCACTCTAGCACGGGTCATGGAATTTCTGAGAAATGTTACACGCCATGCAACACGCTCTGCTTACCTTACAGCATGCTCTACATACAGCATGCTCTGCATACAGCATGCTCTGCATACAGCATGCTCTGCATACAACATGCTCTGCATACCTTACCGCATGCTTCTCAGTCACACATCTTTGGTTGTTGCCAACTCACTAGACTGTCAAGCAGTTTCTTAACGTTGCCTTCTAGTCTGCTGCTTTTGCACCAGTGAAACCCTCACTGAGAGAACTTAGCTTTTCTCGGATATGGTCCCTGTAGATGAGAAAGTGCTTTTCTCCCTCCTTCTGATATTCCCTTGAGGACTCTGTCATTTGGAGAGGAGCCTTTAGCTGCGTAGCCTCCTATGGACTTTTATTTAAGCATAACATGCTCCCAGGGAAGGTAATGGTTCCACTTCAGTCGCTAACCCCGTCTGTTACCACACCTGCTCCCATAGACCTTGAGCTGTGTTGCAAGACATGCAGTCCAAGCTTAGTCCTTGTTAGAGGATTTTTTTGTTTACGGAGTCAGTGTGTCACTGGGAAGACGTTCAACAGCCAGCAGAAGTGACTTGTTGTGACGCAGTGCGGCAACCTCAGCAACCCGATAAGGAGTTGTCTGTACGTCCCAGACAGTCTAGACAGCTTCGGGTTGTCACTGTACTTCCTCGCTTCCCCATGGTTGACAGTTCACAGACTGTGCAGCAGTACCATGATCTTGTGTCCGGCTCCGTCAGACGACTGGCTTTTAAGAGCTCCCACAAGTCGTCGCTGTCTGGAGATTCTCAGATGGACTATGGATCTGACCAAGGAACTGGGCCTCCTGGTCAATTTTGAGGAGTCTCAGCTCGTCCCATCCCAGACCATTGTCTCCCTGGGTATGGATCTTCAGAGTCGAGCTTTTCGGGCTTTTCCGTCGGCCCCAAGGATCTTCCAAGCCCTAGAATGCATCCAGAGCATGCTGAGAAGGAACCGATGCTCAGTCAGGTAGTGGATGAGTCTAACAGGGACACTTTCATCGCTGGCCCTGTTCATCGTGTTAGGGAGACTCCACCTCCCCCCCTTCAGTATCATCTAGCTGCTCACTGGATAAAGGACATGACGCTAGAGACGGTCTCAGTTCCTGTTTCCGAAGAGAGGAGGTCTTCTCTCGCGTGGTGTAAGAACAGCTTTCTTCTCAAGGAAGTCTATCTTTGGCTGTTCAGAAACCCGACCGCCTTCTCCTCTCGGACGCATCAGACACGGGCTGGGGTGCGACTTTGGACGGACAGGAATGCTCGGGAACATGGAATCAGGAACAAAGGACACTTCACATCAATTGCAAGGAGTTGTTGGCGGTTCTTCTGGCCTTGATAAACTTCAAGTCCCTCCAGCTTAACAAAGTGGTGGAGGTGGACTCTGACAACACCACAGCCCTGGCTTACATCTTCAAGCAGGGAGGGACTCTTTCGTGAAGTTGTTCTAGATCGCAAGGGACCTCCTCATCTGGTCTAAAGATCGAAAGCTCACGCTGGTAACGAGGTTCATTCAGGGCGGTATGAATGTCATGGCAGATCACCTCAGCTGGAAGGGTCAGGTCATCCCCACAGAGTGGACCCTTCACAAGAATGTTTGCAGCAGACTTTGGGCCCTGTGGGGTCAGCCAACCATAGATCTGTTCGCTACCTCGATAACCTAGAGACTCCTGTTGTATTGTTCTCCGATTCCAGACCCAGCAGCAGTTCACGTGGATGCTTTTCTGCTGGATTGGTTCCATCTCGACCTGTATGCATTCCCGCCGTTCAAGATTGTCAACAGGGTACTTCAGAAGTTCTCCTCTCGCAAAGGGACACGGCTGACGTTGGTTGGCTCCGCTCTGGCCCGCGAGAGAATGGTTCTTAGAGGTACTGCAATGGCTGGTCGACATTCCCAGGACTCTTCCTCTAGGAGTGAACCTTCTACGTCTACCTCACGTAAAGAAGGTACACCCAAACCTCCACGCTCTTCGTCTGACTGCCTTCAGACTTTCGAAAGACTCTCAAGAGCTAGGGGCTTTTCGAAGGAGGCAGCCAGAGCGATTGCCAAAGCAAGGAGAACATCCACTCTCAGAATCTATCAGTCTCAAGGGGAAGTCTTCCGTAGCTGGTACAAGACCAATGCAGTTTCCTCAACCAGTACCACTGTAACCCAGATTGCTGACTTCCTGTTATATCTAAGGAAAGTAAGATCCCTTTCAGCTCCTACGATCAAGGGTTACAGAAGTATGTTGGCAGCGGTTTTCCGCCACAGAGGCTTGGATCTTTCCACCAACAAAGATCTACAGGACCTCCCTAGGTCTTTTGAGACCTCAAAGGAACGTCGGTTGTCCACTCCAGGCTGGAATCTAGACGTGGTCCTAAGGTTCCTTATGTCATCAAGATTTGAACCTCTCCAATCAGCCTCTTTTTAGGACCTCACATTAAAAACTCTTTTCCTCGTGTGCTTGACAACAGCTAAAAGAGTAAGTGAGATCCACACCTTCAGCAGGATCATTGTTTTCACATCTGAAACGGCTACATGTTCCTTGCAGCTCGGTTTTTGCTAAACGAGCTTCCTTCACGTCCTTGGCCTAAGTCGTTCGAGATCCCAAGCCTGTCCAACTTGGTGGGGAATGAACTGGAGAGAGTACTTTGCCCAGTTAGAGCTCTTAGGTACTATCTAAAAAGGTCTTAACCTTTACGAGGACAATCAGAAGCCTTATGGTGTGCTATCAAGAAACCTTCTTTTCCAAGTTCTAAGAACTCAGTTTCTTACTATTCAGGCTTCTGATTAGAGAAGCACATTCTCATCTGAAGGAAGAAGACCTTGCTTTGCTGAAGGTAAGGACACATGAAGTGAGAGCTGTGGCTACTTCAGTGGCCTTCAAACAGAGCCATTCTCTGCAGAGTGTTATGGATGCAACCTATTGGAGAAGCAAGTCAGTGTTCGCATCATTCTATCTCAAAGATGTCCAGTCTCTTTACGAGTACTGCTACACCCTGGGACCATTCGTAGCAACGAATGCAGTAGTAGGCGAGGGCTCAGCCACTACATTCCCATAATCCCATAACCTTTTAACCTTTCTCTTGAATACTTTTTATGGGTTGTACGGTCGGCTAAGAAGCCTTCCACATCCTTGTTGATTTGGCGGGTGGTCAATTCTTTCTTGAGAAGCGCCGAGATTAAAGGTTGTGATGAGGTCCTTTAGTATGGGTTGCAGCCCTTGATACTTCAGCACCTTAGAGTTGTTCAGCCTCCTAAGAGGAACGCTGCGCTCAGTAAGGAAGACGAACTTATTTAAGGCAGAGTAATGGCTCAAGTCGACTTCCTTACCAGGTACTTGTAATTTCATTGTTATTTTGAATAACTGATAATATGAAATACGGGATACTTAGCTTCTTGATATACATGTACACTGGTTTTCACCCACCTCCCTGGGTGTGAATCAGCTACATGATTATCGGGTAAGTTTAATATTGAAAAATGTTATTTTCATTAGTAAAATAAATTTTTGAATATACTTACCCGATAATCATGATTTAATTGACCTACCCTTCCTCCCCATAGAACCAGTGGACCGAGGAAAAATTGAAGTGGTGTCAACAAGAAGTACTGCAGTACCTGGCCACAGGTGGCGCTTGTGAGTACACCCCCCTCTTGTATAGCGATCGCTGGCGTATCCCTTCCGTAGAATTCTGTCGGGCAACGGAGTTGACAGCTACATGATTATCGGGTAAGTATATTCAAAAATTTATTTTACTAATGAAAATAACATTTATAAAGATCATTTGATTTTTTTTTATAGTATTTGGGAATCTCTTGAAACTATTGAATTTAATCTTCTTAATTCTTTAGCTTATAATTTTGAACCTGACATTTGTTCCAAGACGATTTTTTTTACTTAGGTCAGAGATTTGCTTTATAAAGTTACTTATATGTTTCCTATACACATACTGAAACAAAACGGAATCTATTTTTGGGTAATATGGCCATGTCGTCCTGATGGAAGGTTCCTTTAGGCAGCTTTCTAAGGGATATTTGGCTACAGTGATACTCCCAGAGAATTGACGACAGGTCTCCAGAATTCTAACTCCTGGCGCGAGTATCCTTAATATAACTTTTAAGGATATCGCATAATATCAGGGGACGTACTATTTGATACGACACATAGCAATCTTCACACCGAATAGAGTTTTCGCCTTGAGGGGGAAGAGTGGCGAGTTTGAAGGGGAGACGTTATCAAGGTTACCCGGTGGATCCCCTCCCCGTACTACTACGGCGTAACTATTCCTTAAAAGTAGCCATTCAAGCACAGTGTTTCTCCCACTTGCTCTCGGTGTTGTTACTGTTTTTAAGGAATATTACCATGCAATAAGGAATATTACCATGCAATTTCCAGCATCTTCATCCTCTGGAAAGTTGAGTATTTAATCTTTCCTGTGTATAATTTTATTAACTGGAATCATTTTATAAAAATCAGATACCTACATTAATAAGCTCCCATGTGATGTACAGTACTCATACAGTACAGCACATAATCATTATTTTATTATGTAAAACCAACGTAAGAGAGGGGAAAACTGTTACACAGTTTTTATTTTTTGACGATATTTAATCCTAAGGACGAGTGACAAAGTCGGAAATAATATACGGTAGGTCAAACTGACGTAAAGAGCGGTATTCATCTTGCACTTTTTTTCACCAACACCACATCCCTACAAGATCCTCTGATTCCACACTTCAGTTCAGTGGGTTTTTTTCATTACAATCATTGTTTTATTTCCCCTTTATTAAAAAGAATTACAGTATAACTAAATACAGTAACTGTAGATTCTATTTGGCTACATATCCCACAAATCACATTACAATAATATCTCTAGATACGAAAGTTTTTGATTACGAAAATATCATGGTGAGAAGGTTTTTCCGACTCATATTGTGAAAAAAATTTTATGATGCGAAACGAGGTACAGTACGAGATTCGCCCGGCTGCCAAGACTATTTTAAAATTTTGCGCGCTGCCAGCTGTAAACTCGCCACCATCCTCCCACACTCCCATTGGTTATCTCCCTACTCTGATGCTAGACACCGCTATAAGATCGTGCTCTCCTATTGGTCAGCATCTATCGCATCATGCATCTACATATCGGCGTTCCTCGACCATTTTGTTTCGGCACCGCTATCGTTCACATTGAATTTGTATTGGTGATTTTGCTTTTGTGCATTCAGTTACTGTACTGTATCAAGTTGCGTTACATTATTCAACTCGTACCTTAGCCATGGATCCCAGGAATGTTGCTGATGTGCAGGGAAAGAAGAAGAGGATGCTTTCTATAGAGGCAAAGCTTGAGATAATCAAGATGTATGAGGCTGGCATGCGGTTGAGTGTGATTGCTAAGGAATATAGCCGAAATCTGTCGACAATAGGAGGGCTAATGCAATATCCTGAGTAACAAGACTCTTGTTCACAGAGTGGGCAAATCTTTGTTTGTTCCGTAACCGAAATACAAACCACGCTATTTACATTGGGTTTACCTTTTAGTGTAGCTGAAATGGCGAGCCATTAGAATTTAACGAGGGTGTATTACCCCCGCGCTAGTTAGCGGGGTGGGGTAGGGGAGTGGTAGCTAGCTACCCCTCCCCCCCTCACACACCGGTGAAGCTCACTTTCACTTTTGGCTCGGACTGGGACAGACGTCTCTGTCTTTGTCCTCGCTTGGCAGCCATTGTTTGTTTTGTCTTTACTTAATCACTTACTTTTCTTTTACTCAATATATATGTAAACATTTTTTCATGTTTGTATATATATTTGAGTATAGAAATCAGTAAGTTTCCTTTTCAGAGTTTTGTGCTTGTGTGTGTAGTGTACGATATCTCCGTGGAACCCTCGGCAGTGTAGGCCACCACGGTGTATTTTTATGGGTCGCGATCGAGTTTGACTTCGGTCTTTCTCTCTCTCTTGAGGTCGTTCACCCTTTTACTACGTTACTACGCCTTTTGTAGCTTCCTTCCCGTGTGGGGGGGGGGTTGCTACGCCGTACGTTTTGTCTCAATTAGTTTATGAATCTAATTGTATTTGTTAATTTTTCAGCTTTGTAGAACGATTCCTTTCGGGGTTTTCGTTTTTTCTTTAGTGTTCATTCATTTTTAAATTACATAAGTACATAGTTTCATAATTATAATTGTTATAATTCTGTTTTGGTTACAGCTCTCCTTCCGTGAGTGTAAGTGGTTGTGAGGGCACGTGCCTGTTGTGTAATTCTTGTTTTCCTTTCCCTCGGGATTCCTCTTCGGAGCCTTCCCGGGGGAATGAATGTGTACTAATGATTTTTTTTTTTTTACAGTTACCGATCTAGTTCGTTTCTGTAATATGGTAACGGTGTGAGCTGTCTTGTTGAGGCCTGGGGATTCGGATGTTGCTGCCTCTCCTTTGGATTTTCGTCAGGGGCGTGTCTCCTTCTACTGGAAGTTCTCCCGTGACGATTGACAGCTCTCCAGTTCATATTAGAACTCTCAGGAGGCTTGCCTCCTTGGGTGGGTAACTTTCCTTCCGAGGGAAGTTTTTCCTGTCCAGGCTTGAGTTTTTCCCCTTTTGGGGGGTTCTTCTCTTGCCTTTTTTTCGTGCGACTATGCTCTTGGTGCTGAGTGGTCGCACCTGCAGTTTCGCTCAAGGGGCTGGGCAACTGCAGGAGCCCCTCTTCGGAGGATTGCTCCTTTTAGGTCACTGGCTGACCAGTCTCTTCTACGAAGTGTTTCTCTTTCGTTCGAGAGAGAGTACACTCATAGAGACTCATCTTCGGAGGATTCTTCTGCTGTTGTTGCTGTTGGCCTCCTTCACCGTAAGGCTCTCCGTCCGCCTCGTCGTAAGGGCCTCCCTTCTCCCTATAAGGGTGCTAAGAGGCGCCTTTTTGAATCTCCGTATGCAGCCTACAACTCCTTCTTCTTGATCTTCCGCCCCTGGTGCAGATGGACAGCAGTCTGACCTCGTCTTCCGACCGGTAACGGTCTTCCCGACGGACAACGGTCTTCCGACGGACATCGTGCGGACCGACGGCGTTCCGTCGCGCGGACCGACGGCGTTCCGTCGCGCGGACCGACAGCGTTCCGTCGCGCGGACCGACGGCGTTCCTTCGCGCGAACGTCGGCTTAATTCTTGCAGTATCCATTGCTCGCCTATGGGTTATCGCTCGCCGACCACCAGCTCTCGCCCTTCCTACCACGCTCGCCCTCCTTCTGCGCTCCTTCGCTCACCTTCGTTTGCGTTCCTGCGTGCCCGCGCATGGGCGCTTCCACGTTCGCCCACGCGCAAACCATTGATTTACCATCGCGCGAGCGCCAGGGCAATTGCGGCCGCGATTCCCATTGGGGTTTTGCAGCATGGCTAGCCTGGCGAGTCTTCTGGAGCGTATTTCCAGAACACAGCCTCACCCCTTAAACGCAGAGCATGGCACATGCAAGAATAGGAAGAATCTTCAGGGAGGTCTGAGCAACATTCTTCTTTCCAGAACCTGGGTTAGCCCTTCCCCGTCATTCCCTGGAAGGGTTTTTGGCGGGGGGCTTTCCGTTCGAGATTTCTCCATCGGCCAAGGGGTGACTGCTTACCCCTTCCTCTTCTCCATCTCGTGAAAGGGGCTTACCAGGTCCTTTCCCTCCTCGGTTGCGACCCGAGGTTTTGTTCAAGGAAGCTACAGGAAGGTCATGGGTACTTTCCTCCTCTCGGGCTCAAGCACCTTGGCGTTTCGTCGTCAAGTATCAAACTTGCGGGCAAGCTCGATGTTGGACCATCTGGACGCAATGACCGAGGGTTTCCTTTCGGGTGTCTCATCCGTGGATATCGACAACCTCAGACACCCTTCCATTCTTGAGAAGAGTTTGTTTGTGCCCAAGGACAGAGACATAGACAGCAGCTGTGCGGAGGAAGTCGACTTCCGTTTTCACTCCTCCAAGGCGCTTTCTTCCAGACCCTGCAGGGCTCCAGCGCCTCTTTCTTTCAGCCACGTCGGCCTAAGTTATCGGACCGGCTACGGCAACTGAGACAAGGTGTCCAATTGCAGTTCCCTCTTGTCAGGAACAGGTGGCACGGGAGGCTCTCCCGGGGGGGGCATAGTCCTAGAGGGAGCGGCAGAGTTCACGAACTCTAGGATTGGAACCCCCCCCCCCCCCCTTGCAGGTTTCACGCTGTGAGGATGCCTAAGGTTACTCATCCGGATGGCAGCTTCCCGATGCCCATTCCTGCACGATCTCTGTGATCAGCCAAGGATATCGCGCCTGCCATCTCTGTCAGCGAATTCAGTGTCTCTGAACCTCTATGCCATAGGGTCGGCAAGAGTTTGCCCGTTTGGGCAGAATGATCCATGCCTTAGGAGAAGGTCCTCCATAGGATCGTCGACGGCTTCACCCCCGGCTTCTTCAGTCGATCCTTTCTTGTAAGGAAGTATCTGAGACGGGAGTTCCGTAGTCGACCTCTCAGCCCTGATCAAGTTTGTCGAACAAACTTCGTCCAGCGTGGAACAGCAGAATCGATCAGACTGGTAACGAGGCGACAGGACTCCTTAGGCCCTGGATCGGAAGGACGGGTACTTTCAGTTTCCATTCCATCCATCTTCCAGGAAGCTCGTGGAATTCAGCCTAGACTACAGGTATTCCTGCTTAAGATGCAGTGTGGCGATCCCGCCGTGGCATCGCAGGTTTATTTCCCCAGAGAAACTCTCCCTGCTTTCCTCATGGCCGCTCAGGTGCAGGCTTCCGCCTCCTTCGCCTTTTGGAGGTATGGTCAACTCCGGTAGGCTCGGGTTCGACCTTCTTCAGCGCCGGGACAAGCTTCCGGATGCTTACCATGAGTGGGGGTTCATGGTATTTTGCTAGGAGCCTTCTCTTCTTCTGCCTCAACATCTGGAGTATCTAGCCATGATTTTGAGTCAACGGCCTTACCACGTTGGAAACCCCGCTTCTCGTCCGTCCAGTGAGGTTAAGCAACGTCGGTTCTGGTCAGTACTTGGATGGGTGACCGCCTGGGGACGCCAGATTCTGTTGCCACCTCCTCCGAGCCTTCCCTTCAGTTGACTGTGGCAAGGCTGAGGAGACTCGCGGTACCTGTTCTCAGTCAAGCAGAGCTTTCAGCCCTACCTTGGAACCTTTCCTAGTTCTCTTTTCCTCATTGACCCATCTAAGTTCCGAACGGTCGCCTCAGGATAAGTTCCCTGTGGGGCGGCCCAAGTTCCGGTGGTTTCAAAGCAACGATTAACCGGACTTTCTGGCCCCTATGGGACCAGCGGAACGATTAGACCTGCAATGGGTGTTGACCTATGGAACCTCTTGATGGGAGTGGATATTCTCGTTCTTTTCCCCACATTTTTTATGCTGTTCTCGGACTCGTCAAAGAAAAGGGGGGGGGGGGGGGCATGTTCCGGTCCAGGCCTATGGTCAGGACCTGAAGGATACCTCTCCATCATTCAGGCAGGCTTAAGGGCCGTAGTCTGGCCCCTCTACAGATCCTACAGCTCCTGCCGAGTCGCTCCGTGCGCGTCGACTTCATGGTTCTGGCGTGTTCTAACCAGCAGGGGACGCATTTTCACACCTTCACATCTTGCAGTAGAGATACCGGGATGATTTGAGATACTCTCAATACCACCATCGGCTCTCTCATTCTGGGCAGAGGAATGTTCTCTCCGACTATCCGAGCAGAGCCTCGTAGAGAGAGTGTACCTGGGGGTCTTTGGCCTTGAGTAACCAGCAAGTCCTGGTCTGGGGGACCTGATCGCGACAGCTTGGAACCTCAAGCTTCCGCTGTTCTTCCCCCCAGTCTCAGACCCCGAGACTCTGGCAAGATGCATTCCGTTGATGGTGGGACAACATCGACGCCTGCGTCTTCCCTCCTTTGTTGTCTGTTGAGAATGGGTCTCAACAAGACCAGGTTGTCTGTCAACCTTTCAATGGCCTGAGAGCTCCACTGGGGCTATGCGCAGAACGGTTTCCGGACCCTCTGCTTCCCCTGACGGAACTCCCGGGAGAGCTTCTCCCACGGCACAGGCTACTCAAACAACCACACTGCAAAATCTTTCACGAGCCTGGGCGTCGCTTCGGCTTCATGCCTGGAGACACTACGCCTCCTCCTCAAGAAGAGACAACCCGCTACAGTCGCGGGACGGAGGTCGCGTCATCTGCGATAGTCATCCACAGGGGTCTTCCAGGCGAAGTGGAGAGTCTTCGGTGGTTGGTGTCGTGGGAGATATACCTCTTCCCTTGAGGCCTCTTCTCCAGCAATAACGATCTTATTGCCTTTTGGCGGGAGGAAACTCCTTTCCGCTCTCGGCAATGAAGCCTGTCGCTCAGCCTTTCCCTGACCTTCAGGCTTAAAGGAATAACTTTTTCCTTCCCGCTGGACCTTTCCTCGCTCATGCGAAGCTGCGAACGTCCCTGCCCTAGTCGGAGTGAGACCTCCAACTTGGAGCATGGCTCGGACTTTTTAGTCCCTTAAGAGATCTTCTCAAGACCCTTTACGTCAGGCCCCTGATCGTATTCCGTCTTGGGGCTCCTGCTCACTCTGACCGCGGCCAGTGTGTAAGCAAACTTCTTGGTCTCGTACGACTCCGCCCTTTCTAAGGAATGGGGGAAGGCAACATTCAGGTTCGCTCCTGAGTTGTTGGCTAGACTCAGAATCTTGGGGTCCCGGCCCTTCGGTCCAATTCCTTCAAGATTTCGAGTCACCATTCTTTATCTGATGTCCCAAAACCTTCTCCTTCTTGCCAATAAAGGAATCGAGAGGTTAGCGCTGGGAACAGCTGCAGTTTGTCCTCAGTTGCAGCCGGTTTGCGAGCACAAGGACACGGGGAGAGTCACCAGTATACCTCTTTAGCTCAGACTCAAGGACATTCATCTCGACCTGACTCCAGACCCTCCCCCGTCACGTCGCCCTACAGCACGATGTCGGATACATCGCAACGTCCCTCGCCTTCGAGTAATACTACTCTGTGACGCAGGTGCTACAAGCTGGAGTCTGGAAGCGTCTAATGACCTTCTCAGCCCGCTTCCTGCAGGGCGTGACCCACAGGAGTTTCGATACGTTTTCTATCGCTCTGTGGTGGCTACACAACAGCTGGTCTAACCTCAGGCTCCTTTTTGGACAGGTAGCAGAAGGTTGAGGGCATTGTTATCAGGTTTTAGTCTGCATGAACGAAAGAAGTATGTCTGGGCCTTACTTCTTTCTTCATCATCCCCTCTACTGGGAAGCAGCATCCTGGTCTCTGCATAGCTGACCTCGAACCTCTGCAGGTAAACCATGCTTCCTTGTGTTCCGAGTATTGAGTCAATACTGTCGCGTCCCCCATACCCTGACGAGGTGGTATTGGGAACGTCCTAACCCAGAGTTCCTTCTGGAACTCCAGGTCAACTGCCTAGGACGGGTCACACTTCTTCCTTCACACACAAGCTTATGAGGCCACACGGTTCCTTGCGGAGCAAGGAACTTGTGAGGTGCAGGGACTCCTTTTCTCGAGTGCGACTCACTCGGATTCTGAGTCCCCGGGTAAAGCCAAAGCCAGTATGGCTGGGGACTTTCCACCCTACCTAAGGGGTAAGTCACCCAATGTAAATAGCGTGGTTTGTATTTCGGTTACGGAACAAATGACAAATTCGAAGATAATTTGTATTTTTCCTAACCATACAAACCTTAGCTATTTACACATATTTGCCCGCCAGCCCTGTCCCCCAAGACAAGTCCTACCTCTAAGTGAAAGTGAGCTTCACCGGTGTGTGAGGGGGGGAGGGGTAGCTAGCTACCACTCCCCTACCCACCCCGCTAACTAGCGTGGGGGTAATACACCCTCGTTAAATTCTAATGGCTCGCCATTTCAGCTACGCTAAAAGGTAAACCCAATGTAAATAGCTAAGGTTTGTATGGCTAGGGAAAATACAAATTATCTTCGAATTTGTCATTTTGGCCCAACTGTGAAAAATTATTTGGAAGAGAAGTGCCTCCCTCTGAAATGCCTGCTAGTATTGGACAATCCTCCTGCTCACCCTCCTGGCTTCCAGGAAGATATCCTAGCGGAGTATTCCTTCATCGTGGTTCTCTACCTTCTGCCTAACACCATCCTTATCCTCCAGCCCATGGACCAGAAAGTGATTTCAAACTTTAAGAAGCTCTATATGAAATATATCTTCAAGAGATGTTTTGAAATCAATGACAGCACAAACCTCACCTTGCATGAATTTTGGAAGGAGCCTTTGATATTGTGATATGCCTCAGACTCATCGATGTAGCTTGGCGGGAGGTTTTGAAGTGCCCTTTCAACTCGTCGCGAAAGAAGCTGTGGCCTGATGCTGTTCCTGCACGAGACTTGGAGGGCTTCCATGTAGGCCAAGCTGAAGCCTAAGCCAAAAAAGTTGACGATCCTGAACCTGTTGCTCAATCTGAGGTTGTGGAGATTGTTAGAATTGGGAGGTACATGGGTCTGGAAGTTGATGAGAATGACATTAATGAGCTTCTCGAGGAGCACCAAGAGGAGCTTATGACGGACAACCTAAAAGGAGTTAGAGGCCTTGCAACTGAACAAAGTTCAGGAACAGTTCTCTAGTAGGAAGGAGGAGGATGATGACCCTATGACAATGGCAGAAATTAAAGAGGCTCTAGCTGCCTACCATAAAATGGCAGCTCTTTTAGAAAAAAAGACATCCAGAAAATGTTCATACAGGTCATGCTCTTGAGTACATAAATAACGTTTGCTCGAGTCATTTCCGGAACATTTTAAGAAGTAGCAGAAACAAGCTTCCTTGGATACTGCAGTTATTTATGAAAGAGACCTTCGATACTAGTAGGCTAAGAGGAAGCTCAAAGTTATCCAAAAAACAGAGAAGAGGAAGTAATGACGAAAATTATCAAACTTAGAAAATTCAAAACATAAAGTAAAAAAGAACAATTAGAAAAAGCGCCCCCCCCCCCAAAAAAAAAAAGATTTACTTTAAGTTTTTCTTAAAGTTGTGTTAATATTTTCTGCTTTTTGTTAATGTGTTTTGTAAAGTTAAGTGTTAATGTTTTCTGCCACTTGTTAATGTTTAAAGTGAGCCCTCGCTACTTCGCGGTTCGACCATCGCGGATTCACCACTTTGCGGATTTTTTCATAACCCATATATATAAACATATCGCGGATTTTCCGGAAATTTCGAAAATACCGCAATATATGAAGACCCCAAATACGATATTTCGTTACCTGTAATTCCATTGTTACTGTAATTAGTAATATCTGCTCTTACTGATGGTTCATTGCATTACATATGACATATAATTCAGTACAGAAAGAAATAAAACACGAAAAGAGAATGTGATCATACGATAATTCAGTTTACAGTACGTAGTAAAATTAAATCGAACATGAAACGCAAATCAGATGCAGTCATACCGTATTAGAATGGTGTAAGGCTGCTGATGGCTACTACTGTACTACAAATGTAATGGATGTGCATCTTTTCCATGAATCTTTTGTATGTATACGTACGTAGTACTGCATCCAATAATATTCTTTGTTGCAAAAATCACATCTCGAATAAGCGTACGAGAGAGAGAGAGAGAGAGAGAGAGATTGACACACATAGAATGAGAAATGAAACAAAAACAGTGATGAGAGAGAGAGAGAGAGATATCCAATAAAACACACAATAGGACAAGAAACAAAAACAGTGATGAGAGAGAGAGAGAGAGACATATCCTACAACAAAACAAGCGTAAAATAGCGTACCTAAAGCTGTACTGTATACGTAGGGTACCTTGTATTTGAATTGGTAACTACTATGTAGCATATAAGACGGATTGTGATTGGTTCAAGCGCTGATAGATGACGAATCAGAACCCAAGTTTTGTAATCTAGCCTGTGATTGGTGTTTTGACCGCTTCTCCAACCTCCAGCATCTTTTCGCGGCCACTTCGTTTGCCGCTCTCTCGCCGTGTAGATGCTGCTACGTTATTGTGAACTTTAATCTGTGCTGTGCGTGACTGTTTTAAGTTAAACTTTTTGTTGAACTTTCTGTTTAACCCCTACTGTACAATGGCTCCCAAGCATTCTGCTTCTGCTAAGGCTGGTAGTGAGCCTAAACGCCACCGAAAGATGATGACGATTGCTGAGAAGGTGGCGCTTCTCGAAATGTTAAAAGAAGGCAGAAGTTACGCGGCCGCAGCCCGCCATTTTGGAGTGAACGAATCCACCGTTCGCTATATCAAGAACGACGAGGCGAACATTAGAAAGACGGCTACCATCACCTTTAGCAGATCAGCGAAGCGAGTCATTACCACGCGTAATAAAACGATCGTACGCATGGAAGGTGCTTTAGCAGTGTGGATTGCCGACTGCCGGAAGAAGAACATAGCCTTGGATACGAACACCATCCGAACCAAGGCTTTGAGCTTGTATGAGAATTTTGCGGCAAAGGAACCTCAAGATGACGATGGCGACCATGCTGAAGAAGAAGATGATGTAGATGAAACTCAACCAGGGACATCCACTGATTCCCAGCCTCAGAAACAACGTTTTTCCGCCAGCAAAGGATGGTTCGCGAAGTTTCAGAAACGCTTCGGCCTGAAAAGCGTTTCCCTGCATGGCAAGGCTGCTTCCGCTGACACTGCCGCTGCTGAAACTTACGCGAACGAGACTTTCAAGAACATTATCGCTGAAGGTGGATACAAGCCAGAACAAGTGTTTAATATGGATGAGACCGGCTTGTTTTGGAAGAGAATGACGTCGCGAACTCTCCTGTTTAAAGAAGAAGCCAAAGCCTCTGGCTTTAAAGCGTTCAAAGATCGCGTAACCCTCGTGATGTGTGGCAATGCTGCTGGATTTTTGCTAAAGCCGGGGCTTATTTACAAGTCGAAAAATCCTTGCGCTCTGAAAAATAAAAATAAGAATCTCCTTCCCGTGTACTGGATGCATAATCAAAAAGCATGGATTACGAAGATGCTGACCTCCAACTGGTTCCACCAGTGTTTTATCCCGCAAGTCAGCAAATATCTCGTAGAGAAGGGCTTGCCATTCAAGATCCTTCTCCTTATCGATAACGCTGGTGGACACGCAACTGACCTGTCGCATGAGGGCATTCAGGTTGAGTTCCTGCCACCCAACACCACGTCATTAATTCAACCGATGGACCAGGGGGTTATCAGGGCGTTCAAGGCCCTCTACACGAATATTACCTTGGCGGACCTCGTTGCGTGTGTGGATGCTGCCCAAGAAGATGAAGAAAATTTCAATTTGAAGGCGTACTGGCGGAAGTACACAATAGCCACGTGCCTGCAGAACATTCAGAAGGCACTGCAAGAAATGAAACCTGCAACCGTTAATGCGAGCTGGAAGAAGTTTTGGCCCCAGATTGTTTACGACGACAAGGGGTTTACACCGTCTGAAATTCAACACTCTGCAATACTCAAATCTGTGCAGTTGGCTGCGATAATTGGAGGTGACGAGTTTGGCGACATGACGACTGAAGACGTCGACGAGTTGTTGGACTGCCATTCCCAGCCGCTAACTGACACAGACCTAGAAGACCTGACGAAATCGGCTAGTGAAGAAGACAGTGAAACGCAGGAAGAGACCCAAGAAAATGTCGAAGAAACGGGCTTAACATTAGAACGGCTTGCCAAGTTCTGCAACCATGTGAAGGAGGTGAAAGAAATGTCGCAAGAGTGGGACGAGGATATGGTTCATTCTATGCAATTCTGCAACAAGATCGATGACATCATGACTCCCTACAGGATGCTCTTCGAGCGAAAAAAGAAACAGCGCGGCAGCAACTTCCGATCACAATGTTCTTCCAGCCTCGCAAAAAAGAGCCAGTTCCTCCTGCTACTACGCCTTCGGAAGAAATTGAAGAAGTGTCCCAGGAAGAAGTTGAAGAGGTGTCCCAGGAAAAGACACCTCCGTCTGAGGAGACGTAAAATACTATCATTGGTTGCACAGTAGAAGACATCATCAGCTTCACCATCATCATTTCTACTGTGCAGCAAATTCATCGCCATCATCATTCAAGTTTTTCTTCAACTTCTTTCGTGGTGAGTACAGTAACAATCTTTATTTTTTACTTTAATATTCTAACATTTTAATATTTGTGCCTGTTTTAGTTTAGTATGCATTAAGTTAAAGGGAAGGTTTTAAAATTCTGAATATACATGTTATAACCTATCTTATTTTTTTGTTTAAAATTTACATTTACTGTACAACTCTCTCTCTCTCTCTCTCTGTCTCTCTCTTGTAAATTGTTTTCCTGCTTTGCTACGTATGTACTGTATGATTTTATATAGATACGGTAAATAATATTTGTAATAACATATTTTCTAAAAGCTTTTACTGTAATATCATTATTTATCACTTTCATCATGCGCGTTAAATGCCTTCGTTTGTTTACTGAGCGTGGTTGTTTACTGAGCGTACTTTATGACGCCGTCGTTTCAGGCGGCGTCATAAAGAAAAACATTTCAATTGGAAGTCCTAAGAAAAATTAAGTAAAACATTGGTAATAACAAAATCAACATGCTGTACTGAATAACCAATATAATAGATGCAAAAACTAACCTATACACTGATGTGTACATGCGTTTGTTTCTTCATTATGATCAGAGATAAACGTAAACAAAACATTGGTTGCCATTTTTTATCGTGGTTTTTGGAGTGTTTAGGAAACGCATGATATAAAATCGCCTTTAATATTTGTGCCTGTTTTAGTTTAGGGTACTGTAGTACATGCATTAAGTGTTCTGTACATTAAAGGGTAGTTTGTTAACAGTACTACGTACAAAGGAAGGTTTTAAAAGTCTGAATATACTGTACATGTTAAATAAATACGTAAATATGGTGTCACTACTTCGCGAATTTTCACCTATCGCGGTCGGGTCTGGAACCTATCTACCGCGATAAACGAGGGCTCACTGTAATGCCATTTTTCTTCCTCCTCTGCCACTCCGCCATTTCCGCTTTCGGACATTGCCTCATTCCAAAGGTAAGGTTCTACATTTTTCTTACTGTATTTTCCATCTATTTTTGCACTACTGTATTGTCTGTTCTAACTTTACATTTCATTTAAAGGTTATTAATGGTTAGGTTAGGTATGGAATGATCCAAATGGTTGTACTGTACTGTATTTCATTGTGTTTAATACAGTTTAGCCTTAATATGATATTTAAATGTGGTGCTTTTGAAGGGCTTTGAACGAATAAGGCGATTCACTTAGAAAAAGCGGCTCAGTACAAAAAAATCATGGTATGAAAGCCACTCCAGAACCAATTAATTTTGTATTGTGAGGCATTAATTCAGTTACTAAATTATCTACCTTTGCAAACCAGGTACTTTATACAGACTAATTCAAAATGTTGGCATATTTCCTGTAATATACATACACTGCATTCTCATTCCATACTCCATCTCCATGGCCCTTCTCATATCCATTTCTTCTTTCTTACTGTACCATGCATTTGTGTTCTGATTTTTTATCCATTCTAATTACCATGTACAGCTCTTCCTAAAATATTCCATTCTCTTGCTCTTGTCCTTTCATCCAAGACAAACATGCCCAAATTACATTACCAATAACTTCCACAACTTGTAAATATATTAAAGTATTAGTTTATCCCTACCACCACATTTTTTTCCTCACTGCTGACATTGTTTTTCATATGTGGCCTTCAGTAGTAAGTTTGAACCTGCAACGTTACTTTATGGTATTCTTTCCCTTCCACGAAGTCTCTTTCATGCAGAACATCAGTCTGGCATACACAAAATTTATCTCCCTCCTCTCCATCACATGAATGATCTTCCACTCCTTCCCTCATTTGTTCCTATACAAATACAAACCATTGCCCTTTAATAGTTCTTGGTGGGTGGAGGGTAAGCCCTGTTCACTCGATAGTCAGCTCTGCACTCACTTTTGATTTCAGCTGCTAACTGCATGGAGGTACTGTATTCTTACTGCCTCTGCTGCCTAGTAAGTTTTCCCTTTCCAGTTTGTAAGTGATGGAGATCTAACGTGCAAATTATTATTATTATTATTATTATTACTTACTAAGCTACAACCCTAGTTGGAAAAGCAGTATGCTATAAGCCCAGGGGCTCCAACAGGGAAAATAGCTCAGTGCGGAAAGGAAAAAAGGAAAATAAAATATTCTAAGAAGAGTAACAACAATAAATATCTCCTATATAAACTATAAAAACTTTAACAAAACAAGAGGAAGAGAAATAAGATAGGAGAGTGTGCTCGAGTGTACCCTCAAGCAAGAGAACTCTAACCCAAGACAGTGAAAGGCCATGGTACAGAGGCTATGGCACTACCCAAGACTAGAGAACAGTGGTTTGATTTTGGAGTGTCCTCCTAGAAGAGCTGCTTACCATAGCTAAAGAGTCTCTTCTACCCTTACCAAGAGGAAAGTGGCACTGAACAATTACAGTGCAGTAACCCCTTGGGTGATGAAGAATTGTTTGGTAATCTGTGTTGTCAGGTGTATGAGGATAGAGGAGAATATGTAAAGAATATGCCAGACTATTCAGTTTGTATGCAGGCAAAGGGAAAATGAACCGTAACCAGAGAGGAGGATCCAATGTAGTACTGTCTGGCCAGTCAAAAGACCCCATAACTCTCTAGCGGTAGTATCTCAACGGGTGGCTGGTGCCCTGGCCAACCTACTACCAGGTAAATCTTTAAGGAAGTGTGGCCAGTATGAACCTGCCACACTTCTTTTCAGATTTACCTGGACAAACCTACCATTAATCCACATCATTGTATTTTGCCAGGGACATGACTTCGCAGTCATCCCGTTGCAATAAGTGTAGGATATGATCACCTCTGCAGTGGGTAGAGTTTGGCAAGAAAAAAAGACCAAGATTCTTCAACTTTGGATATGACAATGCCAAAGCTTATGCCGAAGAAACTCATGTGTTCCTTTTTTTCTCCGTCCACTTTTCGACCTGTTGTCTCCTTCAGATTCCTCTAGGGATGATCCTCTGAAGGAATTTGTTAGGGAAGAGGTGACTCCTCCATCAATTTGGGGCATGTTACAAATAAAGTGGAAGAACTGTATCAGCTCCCCCTAGAGAAAGTAATACTCCTCTGCCTTTCCCTCAAAGTACGCCTTCTGCTGTACCGACTATCAACGATGATGGCGAGGACTTCGACGTACAGAAGTTGTGACCTTCCTTAGACATCCCTGGTGTTTCATCTGCAGAGATGTTTCTGGAGGTACTGGCTGATGCAAAGGCCTGGATGTCTTCCCTGTCTCCTCCATTTGTGGAAGTGCTGTAGGGCATATCTGCAGATTTGTTCTCATCTGCTGTTGGGGGGGGGGGGAAAATACTGTACTGTGACCTTTCCTACCTCAGTACTGTATCGTTATTACTGGCCCCAGGACCTCCACTTTGATGACTGGTAAAAAAGAAGAATCGTACAAGGTCTTCCTTTTCTTCGACCTGGACCACGACTAATGACCCTTTTGAAGCTGCTAATTCTGCCACAAAGAAGTTCTACAAGTCTGGGAGAACCATTATGCCACAAGAGACTGACCAATCTCTCCTCACATACACGTGAGAGATGGTCCTGTATACGGATCAAGCCTTGCACCGTTGGGTGTCTCGGTACGCAGTGCAAGTACTCACATTCAGGTTACTTGATCTCTGTCCCTTATCAAACTAAACACATACATTTTCAGTCAGATTAAAAGGCAGCGCCACCCTCTTCCCACTGCTCCTTCTGGACAATCAAGGTATAACTCATGATCTCTCTCCCTAAGGAAAGTTTGTTCCCACAAGGAGAGAAGCTCACTTGCGGTGGAAGAGGAACCAGTGATTGGTTTCATCTCTCCTATAAGCAATGATACCTTCCCAAATGTGAGTGTGATTAGGAATACTATCCAAGGTCTCCTAATGACCAGTTACTGAGAGATTATTCTAGGCATGACTTTCGACTCACCATCAATGTTCCCACACAGTCGCATGTGCGTAAACCAGATCACATGGCTTACCATGCATGTGCGATCAGCAGTAAGGTTTTACATCAGCAAGTGACAAGTACTTGATGTGACACTCCGCTAGGTACATTATCATGCTCTCCTGTCCACTCTTCAGAGGATAAAGTACATGCTACTTCCTCACTCTATGGGGTGCAAGAGCTAAAGGCAGTTCTGTCTCTATAGGCAAAGCAAATCAGTCTATCCTAAAACCTCTTCAGGGTATCCCTCCAGTTCCTAGCAGTCCAGCCTGTAGATTGTCTTGGAGAAATAAGCTGTGTGCTGAGGTGCGCACGAAGAGCACCCCGTGATGAGGGACAAGGAAGTCTAGAACAAAAACACCCAAACAATACTAGATCCCTGTTTCGTACCTGTAAAAGCAGAAAACCTTGAGACTGGGTGCATGTTCATTAATGTCTTTGCACTTTTTCGTAAGTGCAATGTGCTCGGTGAGGCTACCGTGGCACCTCTAGAAAGGGGTTCGACAGTCATTAAGCAGCATTACTGTGCCTCTCAAGGATCTAAGACTTCCCTTAACTTGCCATAGTTGAAGCTTGCTCACAGGCTTAATTCTTAGATCTCTGGACATGTGAATTCTCTTCCATACAGCCAGTCAAGCAAGATTCTGCCTCCCACAATTTCTCGATATCAAAGATTCTAAGTGCCTGAGGCTGCGAGCAAATCTCTACCCATCGATCTCGCAGTTGCTGCGTTGATGGTGGGGACTCCTGTAGAGAGACATACGTATGAGGGGAATTCGTTCTCAGCCCTTGAGTCTGCTGCCTTGTAATCTGCTTCCACAGTCAACCTTCAGGTGGCTTCTAGGATATACCAGTGATTGGTGGCCAATTACCTACTGCATCATGACTCAGAATTTGGCAAATCATAGGATACTAACAAAATACATCAACTTGTTTCATCAGGTGTGAAGGCTGCGACCTTTATGACGAGCCAGTCAGTGAACCAGTGGGCCAACTGGGTCCTGAAGAGGAGGAATGCTGTCATTGTCTGCTTTTCCAGGCAAGTTGGATAGGAGGCTTTGAACCTGAGGAATTATTTCCTCAGTCCTGGAAGCTACAGCCCTTTTCCTGTAGGACATAAAGGTAACAATGGAAAAGTGGAGGGCAAGCCATGATTCTTTTACGCATTTAGCGTTACTGGCCAGTCTAGGTAAGGCGGTAAAAGGAGGATTGAGTGTAAAGTTAGCAGTCCCATCCTCCAGCAACAATGAGAGGGTGTCTGTCATGCCATTGGGTAACTTGCCCACAACATGGAGTGGAACACTGGATGATGAAGTTCTTCGGGACATATTGTCTACTCTCCCAACAACCCACTCTTACACACCCATGAAGTTTCAAACCTACCCTCCAAAATTGCAGATAACTGTGGCCTAAGTAGTAGAGGTGAAACTGATGGAAGATAAGAACACGTTTGAAGTCGTTTGAGATGGTTCTCTCGACATCTACAGTCAACTCTTCCTGATGGTAAAGTCATCTGCCGCCTGGAGACCAGTCGTTAACCTCTTCTTTGAACGTGTTTGCTCAACAGACACTCTTCAAGGGAGATGGCAAGCACCATGTGGTCTGCCATCAGAGGAAGACTTGTGCTTCATGTGAACCTTTAGAATATGTACTGTACTTCCAGATACCCCTCCATCAGTACCTCTGCTTTGTCCTTGGGGGAGAAGTGAACCAGTTTAAAGCTCTGCTTTGAACTGTCTACTGTTTCCTACTGCTACACAAGAGTTAACGTGTCTAAGCTTGGGCACACTCAAATGCGATTTGCCTCTCGAGGTATCTCGTTTAGATAATTGGCTGATCCTGACTTTCTCCAGAATCTAGTCAGACTTCTTTCCTCTTGTCACAATATGGGGATTATGATCAATTGGGAAAAGTCTTACTCAAACACCCATGCAGAGGAAGAAGTATGTGGGCATGCAAATAGATACAGTAACAGTGAGTCTTTCTGTCCGATGATCATATAAGGAACCTTGGGGACAGCACACATGTTTCTGGGCAACCAAGAACTTCCAGTTCATTAGTGGTAACATCTCGACATGTCTCCTCGAAAAACTACTCCTGGATGAACGTCTTCACCAATAATCATTCCAGTGGTGTCTGAAGCATCACTGGTCAGCAACAAGTATTCTCCCTTACCGTCTTTGGAACAGGAAATATGAGACGATGTTGCCTGGTGGCTGAACGATAAAAACTCGCCAGGGGAGCTTCACAAAACTCTCCACCTCTAGAGATGCTGCTGTTCACAAAAACACCCAAGAAGGACCCAAGCTGGCTCAGGGGTGTGGTCCACAGAAGAAAGGCACCTGCATATCAACAAACTTTTGAAATGCTAGCATCTTTCCTAACACTGCAAGCTTTCCAAGTCTGATTAGGTACTCGGTAGCATTGATGAGCAAAAACACTTCGGGTTTTGCATGTCAGTGAAATAGGCAGCGCTGTTTTACAGACCCTTTGCAAGTTGGCAAAGTAGATACACACGAGTAGTGGATAACGCTGTAGAGATGTCAGCAAGGTTCATTCCTGGGAAGAGGAATGTTCTAGCAGACATGCTTAGCTATTAGGGACAGTTGAAGGCTTGGAGTGGTCCTTATATAAAGACTTCTTTCTCTTTGGGGATAACCAGCAATCAATCTGTTCACCACATCGTGAAACAGGAAACTCCTAGTGTTCTGGTTCCCAGTTCTAGTACCTCGTTGGACCACCTTCAGAGGTACCACAAATCAGTGGTGTGTCTTGCACTTTACTATTGGGGACTACGTTACCAAATACCTCTGAGCTAAAGACTTTTTACAAAGCATTGCACAAGATGTCTGGATACCTGCGAAGGTCTTCTGCAGCTGTCCTACCAGGGGAAGTGGGCCATGTTCTTCATTTGGTTTAGTAAAAGGGTTACTTTTCTGGTAGGAGCCTCTCTACAATTGATTGCTTATCTCCTCTCTCTTGGTAGAGAAAAGCTCCTCTCAGTCTCTGTGATAAAAGGCTACCGCTCAGCCTTGAGCTAGGTCTTCAGACCGTAAAGATTAAATCTCTCCTCCTCTTGGGAATGTCTATGCTCAAAAGAAGCCTCGAGCAGTCTTCCCTTCAGCACAAGCTCAGTCCCTGGATTAGGATGTTACCCAGAGTCCTCCAGTCTCTTATTCATAACTTATGTGACCACTGGAGACAAACATCAAACATAGAGCTAACCCTCTAGACTCTTCTTGCTAGCTTTAGTCTCTGCGGAGCTATTATGCGTGCTTAACAGCATTTTCTATGTAGTGTCATTATGATTGAAGGAATAAGGTTTACTTCACCTTGTTCCGGAGTTTGTAGCCAAGACCCAGAACCCAACTGTCCAAGACTCAAGTTATTCTCCATCTCTTCTCTGCAACAAGTGACTTACAGAGATCAGAATGACATGCTTCTCTGTCCTACGAGGGTAACATGGTGCAATTGAAAGAGAACTTAAGAGCCTCAGGCCAGAACACCAGACACTTTCTCAGCACCAGAAGGGTGAAGAAGATATGCAAGATCACAAAGTCAAGGGTATTGGCTCCACCCCAGCCTTCAGGAAGAACATAGGAGTCTGGAAATGCCAGATAATCTTCACTACCCACTAAATTAAGAAGTACAACCATGGGTCCTCAGAAACCTTTATCCTCAATTTGGTGGTAGCTGCTCAACAGATAATGGAGGAAAACTAGCTCCCTTTCGTGACAAGCATCTCGTCCAAGAGAGCAGTCACGACACAAATCTCAATTGAAAGGTAGGGTGAATGGCTGTCACTCCCCTCCAGGTGCTGTTGTCGCGCTGCAAATGCTGGACCGTACATCAGATGCAAGTACTTTACTTTGACGGCTGTTTTTCCAGTCCAATACAGCAGGGGAACCCTACTCTACTGGGCCTCCACTGTCATTTTATCTTGTTCATTCAGAGTACAGTATTGAACATTTCATAGCATGTATTGCTCATTTACTGTTAAATCGTCTCTGTCAAAGGACTCGCAGAATAAGAAAGTCTTCAGTAAACCTCATAATAGAGCAACTTTTCTTATCTGGCAAGTTTTGTTTGGTTTCTCCCCACCATATGAGGGAAGAATGGTTAGAATGTATATAAAACCATTTCTCATGACCATACATTCAAACAGCTTATCCATCAAAGGGACCCAGGTTCTACTATAACCGTCTACCAGTTACCTTGTATGGTCCGACCCTGACCCAGCGACATCTTCGTGCTCAGGTCATTACAAGGTTGACAGGAGTAGAGTCACCACCTCTCCTCCTATATAAGACCAGGTGCTCTGACATTTTCTGGGAAGTAAACTTTCCAGTTTGGTTGATAGGGACTTTCTCCCTTGCATGAATAAGTCTACTATTAAAGGATGAGGGTTTGTATTTATATAGGAACAAATCGAAAACTTTAAAAGTTATATTTGAATTTTTCCTACCAACACAATCACAAGAACATCAAGTTAATCTCTTTTTTTACCTAACTTAACTGTCAAAGTGCCAGGTGTAAGGTCAAAAGTGTGTGCAGAGCTGACTATTGTGTGGACATGGCTTACCCTTCATCCCCTCCAGTGACTACTAATACTGTACTTCATAAGAAAGTTGAATAGCCATGTAAGCTACTTTGAAATTATACTTTTACAAAGACTCTGGTTTGTATAGTTAAGAAAAACCCCAATTAGTTCAACATTTGTGATTTTTTAACCAATGCTGGGGACCCTGTGGACTGGATTTATGAATGTTAGTCCACTGGCCAGGTACCCATCGTCCATTAACAACACTAAAAGGTGGATACTTACATGCACTACCCACAAGGAATTAAATTTTGATAAATGTTTTGGTTTATTAATATTCAAAAAGGAACAAAATTCATAATAATCATGATTCATTAATTTTGTCCTTGTAAAAATACAAAGAAAAACTTTGAACGCCCTTATCTCAAAACTATACTTGATGACCTTCAAATTCTATCTTCCTAGTTTTAAAGATATAGCATTGAAATTTGGTATATAACTCAGAAAGACATTATAAAACAATCAAATAGAGCCCCTTGTTCCAATTTTTGTTTCATTTTCTATTCCTTAATTTTCTTCCCAATTTATAGGGTTTATTTTTTTACCATTGAAAAAAAAAAAATATCTAGAAAAAAATTACTTTTAGAAAAAAAAAACACTATTTGATTGGAGGTCTGTATAGTGTAATAATTCAAGGTCTTAATATTATCAATTGAGGAGATAGAATTTGAAAAACACTCATTTCCAGGATAAATTGCCCCGGAATCACAAAACCGAAGGTCAGAGGCAAAAATACCTATGCATTTTGGAGATGTCCTGAGTCACCTTATTAAGAGATATGAATGTCAAGTCCTGTCCTTAAAAAATGGCATTAGCCGGCCGGCCGCCTTAACACAACTGGCATAGTATAGTTTTGGCTCTTCAATTTTTATAACTGAACTCCCCTGAACTTGTCAAATAGCTATTGAGGGTGGGCTTAGCCCTTGAATAAAAAGTCTATCTGTAAGGCAGCAGTTGTACTTTTAGTCACCTTTTACATCACATAGAACTACAGTGTTGGTTAAAAAACAATGAATATCATAAGTTTAGGCCTCATGAACTTTATCTTTAGCGAAAAGTAAAATTTGGAACTGGTAAAACTAAAGATGTTGGACAGCCAGGTGGGTAAGGACCTAGGACTCTGGTGAGTGCAAATCAAGTACAGTAGGTTAACAATTAGATGTTGATCACAGGTAACGTACATACTTGAGACAACAGTTAATTGGAAGAACATTTTTACCATTTATTTGTCTATATACAAATTGGAAAATTAGAAATATGATAAATACAATATATTACGACCCTTTTATGTATATCATTCGGTCTTCTCTTCAGATATTGGTACATCTGGAGGAGGGATAACATCTTCAGGAGGGGCAGCAGTTTCCAAAATCTCTTGGGCAGGGGTCTCCTCTGTCTTAGGTGTGTCCTCTGTCTGAGGTGTGTCCTCCGTTTTAGGGGTTTCCGAAGAGGCTTTGGTTTGTGTACTAGAAGACACAAAATCTACAACTGTATTCTTCACATTACCAATTTTTTCTGGGATGTTGGCAACAAAGTCAAACGTATAAAACACACCACTATTCCAGTAACTTCTGAAGTTTACGTTGACAACGTCGGGTTTTGGCAGCAAAGAGTACTGGAAATGGAGGAGTTATCAATTTATGAAATATCAATAGTACAGAAATTCTTAACAAGAAGCATGGAGGAATATGCAGCAATAAACTACATGATCATCACCTAAGGAGACTAAGAAATGATAATACAGTACAGTAAGGTACTTTAGGAAATTAAAGTAATTAAATAATGATTACATAAAAAATCCAACCTCTGCATCATCATACTTAATCTACTTCCTCAACTTTCATCAAGATAATGATCTCCAAAATGTTAAAATTCCCAAAAATCATATACATACAGAAAGCTGTTACTAAGCAACCTTGGAAGAAAATTACTGTAAAGGACACCAAACAATAGATTGTTTTCATGCACAACAAAAGGATATATGTTTTCAATACTTAAATTCTTTGGTATTCGTTCAAGTGAATGTGTTATGTTCTAAGTGAAAAGTTATCACAGTACAGTAACTTGAGAAGTTTTTAATGTAAAAAACAAATTGAGATTTCCTGCAATACCTTTTCTGATACTTTCTTCGTTCCAGGCATGATGTCATACAACCTCTCATATGCAGCAGAAGACTGGCGACTATTACCCCATATCCCTTGGTCGATTGTGATGTACACAACTCCACCACCAATACCTACTTTGGTGGCAAACCTGAAAAAAAGCATGATCTCTTAAATAAATGATGGAACTTCATATTAAATCATAATCTTTTGTATAAATTATCTCAAATACTAACATATACATTAGTGATAGGATTGCTGATAATATAAGATTAGGGTCACACTGTCCAAACATAAAGTGGAACCTCGAATGTCAAACTGCAATTGGGACTTGGAAATTTTATCAGTTGAGAATAAAATATCACTCACACCAAACATAGCTACAGTGCTGTGCACTCAGTTTATGCATTGCACACCTCAAAACACTGCTATTACAATCATCTTTTTGTTTAAATACTGTAAGGTACTGAAATATAGTTTTTGAAATTTTTGGTATTACACAAAATGAGCTTAAGAAGATTAGTGAAAGTTATTAGCCCAAAAAAGATGAGAACCATAGAATAAAAATAAAATAATTGGGAAGATTTCCCAGCATCATGATCAGTCTGAAAATCAAAGGTCATAAAGAGGGCTATAGTTTTGTATAGGGATATGCCTGACATGGTACAATTTACGGTATCTCAAGCTACAAACTATAATGCTCAATGAAGCCATAGCATTAGCAATCATATTAATAACATACTAAAAGTCAAGTGACCTAAATAGTAAGGCATTCGTAAAAAAATGATGTACTGTACGCCCAATTTTTTCAGCAGCTACACAAAATAAACCATTAGCAAAATTCAATTTTCATAACATTATCCAGTTAATTTTTCTTCCATTTTGAACAAATTTTAGTATGAATTACATTTATATGTTCATTTGCCATTAAAGATGACCAAAATTTATTATCAAGTGATTAACAGTTGAGTGTTTGCCATGAATGCAGGTGCCATTAAACTTGAATTTCACACACTAGCGTAGCTTATCAATCTTGACCTTACACTTCTTTGGTTAATGAAGAGGGATAATGTCCCACCTAATCTCTCCTAAAAAACTATTGTATGACCCTAGCCCTTTACAGCTTATGCCATAAAATTTCTAATCTTTTTAGGCTAGCTTGTCTTGGTCTTATCAACCTTACGAAGATGGCATTACTGTACTGTACTTGCAATAGGCAAGATTACTAGTCATTCTTGATTTGGGTTAATGCGTACAATAGTTGCGCATCCCATACAAGTCAAACTGCTCAACTAAGGTTGGATACACACACATTTTGGGGATTTTTACAAGGTCATTCTAGGAAAGAGGTATCTTTGCTGCCCTGGCCGGGTAAGTATATTGGGCTTCAAGTCAGATTAGGAAGGGGTATATTAAGTTAGGTTATAACTGTGGTGTTGGTTCTGTATTTGATATAGCAATAAATAAACCAAATATGTGGTTCTTTGCATATTTTCAGCTCTCGGCTCATAATAAGTAACTAAAAGCAACTAATGCAAGAATATATCTTTATCAAAATCACAAGACTATTGAAGCTCAAAACTTCCTAGATTTGCTATACACTACAGTAGTAAAGTACCTGTACAGTATTGTACAATATTAGTTTGGAGACTAGAACTGACATAATCAACTACCCAGTTGACCCCCATCTTAGAGACATAAACTAACAATAACCTAGATACTAGTCATAGATAAAAAATTCCCAATTCATTGCCTTCAGACAATTTCTTATTTTCTGCATTTTGGAACTGATTACCATTTCCATTCTCATTTCAAGTAGCTAATCAAAGGCTTTTTCACTGTTACGTGACTGGTTTTATTTGGCCAATTACCTAACTTCACTTCTGTAGAGGTGGTAGCTCTGACATTTTAAAAGTTCTTTCTTGTAAAGTAGTACCTAGGGTTATGATCAACTTTGAATATAAGCATACAAATTTGTATTGGGTTATGAATTTGGCGCCATATCAGCTTTTTATTGTGAACAAATATTAAGGGGACTAGCACAAAAACAGTTATGTGTTGTCCGTATGCCACACATGTAGTGTTCACATAAATTTTACCCCATTTTGATGCCATTTTAAAGACAAGGCAAAATCAGTCATCTAAAGAAAGATTCCCTGTCAAACTTGAACGCATGAAAGCAAAGAAAAGATAACCAATTGTAAATAGAGCGTGAATTAAGTGGTTCCGTTAGTGATAGTGAATGGCATTCAAGAGAAAACTCACAGTATCTTATCAGAATTGCTGGAGGAAAATTCTCTTTCCAAGCAGAACCTGACCCCTCCTCCTCCCTCTCGACAAACACAACTCTCCTCAAAATTTAAAGTGAGAGTTAATTTGTCAATTGTTTCTATTTATAAAATGAATTATCCATTTTCATTAATTTCTGATGTCAGGGTGATTATAATATGTACAATAATTAATATTAAACCACCTTTAAAAATTAGTACATAAGTGTATTTACAGACATATGGATCGTGAGTGAATTTCCTTCGGGTCGTATTGGAAAAATTGTTTTAGGATACAGTACAGGCATGTTTGGCTGCGAGTTCTCTCTCAAAAAGAGTTAAAAGTGTAAACTAAAGTACAACACTACTTTATCAGTGAAGATGATGTTGGGATAAAAATAAAAAAAGGCAAATATATGTCAATTTCCCAATCATTTGAAATAAGAGGTTTTAGTGGTGTATTTATAGGCATTTAAAATAGTTTTTAGGTGGTAATTGTCAAAAACGTGTATTTTTCAAATTACAATGACAATTGAAACTAGGAGATGATGTACATCTGAAATGCCTTGTATCAGAAGGGACACTAAAGTCATTGGGAAGGGTGATCACAGGGGCACCACTGGTAAATAAGAACGGGAGTCTTAGGTTAAACAAGAAACTTTGATTAAGTCGTATCTGCGTTTGTTTCCCCTTTGAGATACGCCTATTTAATTGTATTACCTTGTAACGGAAATGGAGCCTTTGTAGTTTGTTGGGATAGCCAAAAAAAATAAGAGTAAAAAACGTCAGAAATCAGCTGTTTTTTCATGAGAATTATAACCGAAAAAATATTAATGAACTTAATAGTTTTGTAAATGCTTGTCCCAACAATCTACATACTAGAACACCAAGAAAACACTAGTTTTGTGCTTGGCATTTCATGCAATATCAAATAACTGAAATTTCACTCGTTTATCCCATTCTACATACTAGGAACACTGTATGAACACGTTGGAAACCCCCTTTTTCCGACTGACACAGGTGGGAACCTGGGACTTTGGGTGTGCACAAGCCAACCTAACCTAATCTAGTAGTCCCCAGGTCGCAACCTTTAGCAGGGGACAAGCCCTAGCAAAATTTGTAAAAGGCAACAGAACCTTACATACCCACCTAACCTAATGTATTAAAAAATACAAGTTTCTGACAAATGACATATATACACCTAGAAAACCTCTCACTTTTGTTAGGGTTATTATCCTAATCTATGAAAATTTATCAACAACTATTTCTCCTTGCAAGACCTTTCGGGGTGTATGTATGATAGCGACCACCTGAATATATTATTATGTCTAACTTAGAATACAGCATTATAAGGGGGGTTGCAGGCCATTAGGCAAGTAGGTAAGGACACGACTTGTAGGTTAAGTTGGGGGAGGGAAAGTTTAGGTTAGTTGACATCCATTTTTAATGAATGCGAGGAACTGGCCCCTGATATACAAAGGCTCAGACTTTTCTAGACAATTGTTTTACACTATATTTTTGCAAAACTGTCTGACTTACATAAAAGGCAGCTGTTATAAGCTTTTACCCTTATGTTTTGTTTATACAGTATTGCATGGAAGAGGAGTGATACCTTCCTACCATAGGCTTAACCTACTGTATACAAATGACTCTTCTACCTTAGCCTGTTACTCATCGGAGTGCAGTCTAGCTTTCAACGGTACAGGTAAAGATAGGTTATGTCAAACTTTCAAAACCATTAATCATTGATAGCAAAACAAAAATGAGTTTCGTAATGGACCAACCCTATACTAGACTACAGTATTTCGCCCGGGTTACGGTAGTTTGCCGTACCGTAGCCTACTTCAGGCACCGGTATTCTCGAAGAGTGATGACTAAACAGATTTTGGAACTCCAAAAGTTTTAAGATCTTACCATGCTGCTTTCAGAACTTTATTCATGGTGTGGGCCAAGAAGAAAGTAATGTTATTATTCCTTGTTATCGACCTCGTTCGCAAAACATACTTGACCTGATCCAACCAGTTGTAGCAGACGGAGGAGGACGTGTTCAGTAGCAATATACTTGAAATAAACTTGTTCGAACTCCTTAGATTTTGACTTCGTTCTATTTGATAATTACATTTTAATATTCTTTACAATTCGAGCATGAATTCTTCTACATCTAAAGGGGAATCTATTTGAAGTCATCGATGAAAACTTATAACACATTTTATATTTAGTCAAATGCAAAAGGAATATATTCCTTTAATTATATAACATTTGTTTATCTCATACATGGATTGTAATTATACTAAGAATAAATCATTCCTTTTTCAGTGTGATCTAAGCAATTACAATGTCTTTTATTTACAATTCATATTGAGATCAACTTTATATTCAATGTTTTCATTATCTATTGAAGTCAACTGATTGTGGTCAGTATATGTTAGTGCCGTCAGACTTTGCAGTATTCCTTCGACCTTTAGCTACATTTTATTGGAATCCTTCTATTTAACCTCCATTGCCGTTTCCTTTCTTCCATTTTGCCGTCCAACTTTTAAAACTTATTTCATATTGTAACTCCAGCACATTGCACTTGAGCGCCGATGAATGACAGGCCCCAGCACCGGCCTATATTACAAATTTATAATTAGGCTACAATAAAGATCAACTTACCATAATTGGTTTTTTTCTTGTTAACATATAGGCAATTACTTGCAGTGCCGTTGTCTTGTGGCCAAAAGGACATTTTATTAGAAACAGCATTCATGGGAAACTTTTCATTTTTATAAACCAAATGAATAGTGTAACTCAGTGGGATTCAATTGTAAATAAGCGCTTGTAAGCGGCGTTTTATTGTTTGGACGATTTTAAACTAACATTTTTACCCATGGTCAGTTTTTGAGACTACCATGTTTCCACACCCAAAGCTTTGAAAATTCTCGATTTCATCTAGTTCAATTCAAAACATTAAAATATTCTGTAATCATGTTCAGTAATTGATGCTACTCTCTTTAATTCCACGATAATAACTTTGGTTAGACTTGTTAGTTACGAACAGAAAGATTGACTTAGAGTTATGGACGAGAAGTCGCATGACTATGGGAATTTAGAATTGATCAATGGCTTATTTGATATTAAAATTAATTTCAATTAGAAAATGTATTGACATACTTCAATATAATGGTATTTTACTTTTGACAACTCTAATTGAACACGCTGTGTTACTGTAACACACTGAATTTCTTTTTTATAAATTTGTGAGTGAAAATACAGTAAGAGGTCCTGATACTGTAAAAGAAAATGAAAACTGCAAAACTGAAATGTTTTTATAATTATCAAATTATTCAACATTGTGTTTGAAAGTAAATTCACTCAAAATCACAATGAAAACAGAATTTGCAGTTATATCAAAATAAATTAAGCTCAGGCTATCCAGTCGAACACATCATGCTTTTGCAAAGACACATTGCTATATTAATGAACGCGGCTTGTTTTGTCGATAGGATTTTGTTTTGGTTCTTAGTAATATCTGCAAACGTTAAAATACGCCTGTTCTATCATGGCATTCTTCTGTTAGACTTATTTCCGCAATTCTATCCTTTTTAATTTATAGTGAACATCACGTCATTATTTCCCTGATCATTCTTCTCGCTCAACAATGCAATTGATTATTTTCTACCGATTGTTATTGTTTAACTCAAAATCAAATATGGCAGTTAAAATACTTTAGAAAGACAATTCATTTGTAAAGTATGA